>NW_028153645.1:2500-227163 GCF_964211835.1 Anser anser
CCTAACCCTAACCCTAACCCTAACCCTAACCCTAACCCTAACCCTAACCCTAACCCTAACCCTAACCCTAACCCTAACCCTAACCCTAACCCTAACCCTAACCCTAACCCTAACCCTAACCCTAACCCTAACCCTAACCCTAACCCTAACCCTAACCCTAACCCTAACCCTAACCCTAACCCTAACCCTAACCCTAACCCTAACCCTAACCCTAACCCTAACCCTAACCCTAACCCTAACCCTAACCCTAACCCTAACCCTAACCCTAACCCTAACCCTAACCCTAACCCTAACCCTAACCCTAACCCTAACCCTAACCCTAACCCTAACCCTAACCCTAACCCTAACCCTAACCCTAACCCTAACCCTAACCCTAACCCTAACCCTAACCCTAACCCTAACCCTAACCCTAACCCTAACCCTAACCCTAACCCTAACCCTAACCCTAACCCTAACCCTAACCCTAACCCTAACCCTAACCCTAACCCTAACCCTAACCCTAACCCTAACCCTAACCCTAACCCTAACCCTAACCCTAACCCTAACCCTAACCCTAACCCTAACCCTAACCCTAACCCTAACCCTAACCCTAACCCTAACCCTAACCCTAACCCTAACCCTAACCCTAACCCTAACCCTAACCCTAACCCTAACCCTAACCCTAACCCTAACCCTAACCCTAACCCTAACCCTAACCCTAACCCTAACCCTAACCCTAACCCTAACCCTAACCCTAACCCTAACCCTAACCCTAACCCTAACCCTAACCCTAACCCTAACCCTAACCCTAACCCTAACCCTAACCCTAACCCTAACCCTAACCCTAACCCTAACCCTAACCCTAACCCTAACCCTAACCCTAACCCTAACCCTAACCCTAACCCTAACCCTAACCCTAACCCTAACCCTAACCCTAACCCTAACCCTAACCCTAACCCTAACCCTAACCCTAACCCTAACCCTAACCCTAACCCTAACCCTAACCCTAACCCTAACCCTAACCCTAACCCTAACCCTAACCCTAACCCTAACCCTAACCCTAACCCTAACCCTAACCCTAACCCTAACCCTAACCCTAACCCTAACCCTAACCCTAACCCTAACCCTAACCCTAACCCTAACCCTAACCCTAACCCTAACCCTAACCCTAACCCTAACCCTAACCCTAACCCTAACCCTAACCCTAACCCTAACCCTAACCCTAACCCTAACCCTAACCCTAACCCTAACCCTAACCCTAACCCTAACCCTAACCCTAACCCTAACCCTAACCCTAACCCTAACCCTAACCCTAACCCTAACCCTAACCCTAACCCTAACCCTAACCCTAACCCTAACCCTAACCCTAACCCTAACCCTAACCCTAACCCTAACCCTAACCCTAACCCTAACCCTAACCCTAACCCTAACCCTAACCCTAACCCTAACCCTAACCCTAACCCTAACCCTAACCCTAACCCTAACCCTAACCCTAACCCTAACCCTAACCCTAACCCTAACCCTAACCCTAACCCTAACCCTAACCCTAACCCTAACCCTAACCCTAACCCTAACCCTAACCCTAACCCTAACCCTAACCCTAACCCTAACCCTAACCCTAACCCTAACCCTAACCCTAACCCTAACCCTAACCCTAACCCTAACCCTAACCCTAACCCTAACCCTAACCCTAACCCTAACCCTAACCCTAACCCTAACCCTAACCCTAACCCTAACCCTAACCCTAACCCTAACCCTAACCCTAACCCTAACCCTAACCCTAACCCTAACCCTAACCCTAACCCTAACCCTAACCCTAACCCTAACCCTAACCCTAACCCTAACCCTAACCCTAACCCTAACCCTAACCCTAACCCTAACCCTAACCCTAACCCTAACCCTAACCCTAACCCTAACCCTAACCCTAACCCTAACCCTAACCCTAACCCTAACCCTAACCCTAACCCTAACCCTAACCCTAACCCTAACCCTAACCCTAACCCTAACCCTAACCCTAACCCTAACCCTAACCCTAACCCTAACCCTAACCCTAACCCTAACCCTAACCCTAACCCTAACCCTAACCCTAACCCTAACCCTAACCCTAACCCTAACCCTAACCCTAACCCTAACCCTAACCCTAACCCTAACCCTAACCCTAACCCTAACCCTAACCCTAACCCTAACCCTAACCCTAACCCTAACCCTAACCCTAACCCTAACCCTAACCCTAACCCTAACCCTAACCCTAACCCTAACCCTAACCCTAACCCTAACCCTAACCCTAACCCTAACCCTAACCCTAACCCTAACCCTAACCCTAACCCTAACCCTAACCCTAACCCTAACCCTAACCCTAACCCTAACCCTAACCCTAACCCTAACCCTAACCCTAACCCTAACCCTAACCCTAACCCTAACCCTAACCCTAACCCTAACCCTAACCCTAACCCTAACCCTAACCCTAACCCTAACCCTAACCCTAACCCTAACCCTAACCCTAACCCTAACCCTAACCCTAACCCTAACCCTAACCCTAACCCTAACCCTAACCCTAACCCTAACCCTAACCCTAACCCTAACCCTAACCCTAACCCTAACCCTAACCCTAACCCTAACCCTAACCCTAACCCTAACCCTAACCCTAACCCTAACCCTAACCCTAACCCTAACCCTAACCCTAACCCTAACCCTAACCCTAACCCTAACCCTAACCCTAACCCTAACCCTAACCCTAACCCTAACCCTAACCCTAACCCTAACCCTAACCCTAACCCTAACCCTAACCCTAACCCTAACCCTAACCCTAACCCTAACCCTAACCCTAACCCTAACCCTAACCCTAACCCTAACCCTAACCCTAACCCTAACCCTAACCCTAACCCTAACCCTAACCCTAACCCTAACCCTAACCCTAACCCTAACCCTAACCCTAACCCTAACCCTAACCCTAACCCTAACCCTAACCCTAACCCTAACCCTAACCCTAACCCTAACCCTAACCCTAACCCTAACCCTAACCCTAACCCTAACCCTAACCCTAACCCTAACCCTAACCCTAACCCTAACCCTAACCCTAACCCTAACCCTAACCCTAACCCTAACCCTAACCCTAACCCTAACCCTAACCCTAACCCTAACCCTAACCCTAACCCTAACCCTAACCCTAACCCTAACCCTAACCCTAACCCTAACCCTAACCCTAACCCTAACCCTAACCCTAACCCTAACCCTAACCCTAACCCTAACCCTAACCCTAACCCTAACCCTAACCCTAACCCTAACCCTAACCCTAACCCTAACCCTAACCCTAACCCTAACCCTAACCCTAACCCTAACCCTAACCCTAACCCTAACCCTAACCCTAACCCTAACCCTAACCCTAACCCTAACCCTAACCCTAACCCTAACCCTAACCCTAACCCTAACCCTAACCCTAACCCTAACCCTAACCCTAACCCTAACCCTAACCCTAACCCTAACCCTAACCCTAACCCTAACCCTAACCCTAACCCTAACCCTAACCCTAACCCTAACCCTAACCCTAACCCTAACCCTAACCCTAACCCTAACCCTAACCCTAACCCTAACCCTAACCCTAACCCTAACCCTAACCCTAACCCTAACCCTAACCCTAACCCTAACCCTAACCCTAACCCTAACCCTAACCCTAACCCTAACCCTAACCCTAACCCTAACCCTAACCCTAACCCTAACCCTAACCCTAACCCTAACCCTAACCCTAACCCTAACCCTAACCCTAACCCTAACCCTAACCCTAACCCTAACCCTAACCCTAACCCTAACCCTAACCCTAACCCTAACCCTAACCCTAACCCTAACCCTAACCCTAACCCTAACCCTAACCCTAACCCTAACCCTAACCCTAACCCTAACCCTAACCCTAACCCTAACCCTAACCCTAACCCTAACCCTAACCCTAACCCTAACCCTAACCCTAACCCTAACCCTAACCCTAACCCTAACCCTAACCCTAACCCTAACCCTAACCCTAACCCTAACCCTAACCCTAACCCTAACCCTAACCCTAACCCTAACCCTAACCCTAACCCTAACCCTAACCCTAACCCTAACCCTAACCCTAACCCTAACCCTAACCCTAACCCTAACCCTAACCCTAACCCTAACCCTAACCCTAACCCTAACCCTAACCCTAACCCTAACCCTAACCCTAACCCTAACCCTAACCCTAACCCTAACCCTAACCCTAACCCTAACCCTAACCCTAACCCTAACCCTAACCCTAACCCTAACCCTAACCCTAACCCTAACCCTAACCCTAACCCTAACCCTAACCCTAACCCTAACCCTAACCCTAACCCTAACCCTAACCCTAACCCTAACCCTAACCCTAACCCTAACCCTAACCCTAACCCTAACCCTAACCCTAACCCTAACCCTAACCCTAACCCTAACCCTAACCCTAACCCTAACCCTAACCCTAACCCTAACCCTAACCCTAACCCTAACCCTAACCCTAACCCTAACCCTAACCCTAACCCTAACCCTAACCCTAACCCTAACCCTAACCCTAACCCTAACCCTAACCCTAACCCTAACCCTAACCCTAACCCTAACCCTAACCCTAACCCTAACCCTAACCCTAACCCTAACCCTAACCCTAACCCTAACCCTAACCCTAACCCTAACCCTAACCCTAACCCTAACCCTAACCCTAACCCTAACCCTAACCCTAACCCTAACCCTAACCCTAACCCTAACCCTAACCCTAAACCCTAACCCTAACCCTAACCCTAACCCTAACCCTAACCCTAACCCTAACCCTAACCCTAACCCTAACCCTAACCCTAACCCTAACCCTAACCCTAACCCTAACCCTAACCCTAACCCAAACCCTAACCCAAACCCTAACCCTAACCCTAACCCTAACCCTAACCCTAACCCTAACCCTAACCCTAACCCTAACCCTAACCCTAACCCTAACCCTAACCCTAACCCTAACCCTAACCCTAACCCTAACCCTAACCCGAGCGGATCTAACCCTAACCCTAACCCTAACCCTAACCCTAACCCTAACCCTAACCCTAACCCTAACCCTAACCCTAACCCTAACCCTAACCCTAACCCTAACCCTAACCCTAACCCTAACCCTAACCCTAACCCTAAACCAATGTTGGGGTTCTCACCACATGTTTGAGGTTCCTTCCCTTAATTTGGGGCTTAGCTCCCCGGGATCTGGGGCTTTAACCCCAATTTTGGGGATCCCCCCCAAGTTTGGGGATTCCTCCCCAGGTCTGGGGGGGGTCCACATTCAATTCTGGAATTTCACACTTCCATTTAAGTCTTCTTCCCCCCAATTTGGGGGTTCACCCACCCAATTTTGGGGGTTCCTCCCCTAATTTGGGGGGACCCGACCAATTTTGGGGGTCCCCCCCAATTGTAGAGTCCCCCACCCTCCTTTTTTGGGTTCCCCCCTAATATTAAAGAGTTCTTCCGCCCAATTTTGGGGGACCCCACAATTTGGCCGTTCCTTCCCCTAACTTTGGGCTTCAACCCTTCGATTTTGGGGGGGGCTCCCCCCCTCTTATTTTGGCCTTCCGCCCTAATATTAGGCCTAACCCCTAAGAACCTTGACCCCTAAGCCTATGGCAACCACGGATCTAACCCTAACCCCTACCCCAACAAACCCTAGAAACCCTAACCCTAAAAACCCTTGCAGCCCTAACCCGATAAAATTTACCACACTAAACCCCTGAAGACTGTTCTGGGGGGTCCACATTCAATTCTGGAATTTCACACTTCCATTTAAGTGTTCTTCCCCCCCAATATGGGGGTTCGCCCACCCAATTTTGGGGGTTCCTCCCCTAATTGGGGGGGACACAACCAATTTTGGGGGGGACACAACCAATTTTGGGGGGGACACAACCAATTTTAGAGTCCCCCACCCTCCTTTTTTGGGTTTCCCCCAATATTAAGAGCTCTTCTGCTCAATTTTGGGGGACCCCACAATTTTGACGTTCCTTCCCCTAACTTTGGGCTTCAACCCTTCAATTTTGGGTGGGCTCCTCCCCTCTTATTTTGGCCTTCCGCCCTAATATTAGGCCTAACCCCTAAGAACCTTGACCCCTAACCCTATGGCAACCACGGATCTAACCCTAACCCCTACCCCAACAAACCCTAGAAACCCTAACCCTAAAAACCCTTACAGCCCTAACCCGATAAAATTTACCACACTAAACCCCTGAAGACTCTTCTGGGGGGTCCACATCCAATTCTGGAATTTCACACTTCCATTTAAGTCTTCTTCCCCCCAATTTGGGGGTTCGCCCACCCAATTTTGGGGGTTCCTCCCCTAATTTGGGGGGGACACAACCGATTTTAGAGTCCCCCACCCTCCTTTTTTGGGTTCCCCCCTAATATTAAAAGTTCTTCCGCCCAATTTTGGGGGACCCCACAATTTTGACGTTCCTTCCCCTAACTTGGGGCTTCAACCCTTCAATTTTGGGGGGGGCTCCCACCCTCTTATTTTGGCCTTCCGCCCTAATATTAGGCCTAACCCCTAAGAACCTTGACCCCTAACGCTATGGCAACCACAGATCTAACCCTAACCCCTACCCCAACTAACCCTAGAAACCCTAACCCTAAAAACCCTTACAGCCTTAACCCGATAAAATTTACCACACTAAACCCCTGAAGACTGTTCTGGGGGGTCCACATTCAATTCTGGAATTTCACACTTCCATTTAAGTGTTCTGCCCCCCCAATATGGGGGTTCGCCCACCCAATTTTGGGGGTTCCTCCCCTAATTGGGGGGGACACAACCAATTTTGGGGGGGACACAACCAATTTGGGGGGGGACACAACCAATTTGGGGGGTCCCCCCAATTTTAGAGTCCCCCACCCTCCTTTTTTGGGTTTCCCCCAATATTAAGAGCTCTTCCGCCCAATTTTGGGGGACCCCACAATTTTGACGTTTCTTCCCCTAAATTGGGGCTTCGACCCTTCAATTTTGGGGGGGGGTCCCCCCTTAGTTTGGCCTTCCACCCTAATATTGGGCCTTACCCCTAAGAACCCTGACCCCTAACACTACGGCTCCCACGGATCTAACCCTAACCCCTACCCCAACAAACCCTAGAAACCCTAACCCTAAAAACCCTTACAGTCCTAACCCGATAAAATTTACCACACTAGACCTACGCCTAAAAGCCCTAACCCTAAAAATTAAGACCCTCTAAACCTTAACCCAAAACGTAAAGATTCTCAAAGCCCTAACGCTGGAGACCCTAACCTTAAAAAAAAAAAAAATAAGACCTTAAAACCCTAACCCTAAATACCTGACCATAACTAAAACCCTAAGACCCTAACCCTAAAAACCCTATCAACACTAAAACCACAAAATACTTTAAAACCTTAACACACTAACCCCCAAACCCTAACCCTTATAACTCCAACCCTAACAACCTTAAAATCCTAACCCTAAACCCTGGAAACCCTAACCCTGAAACCCAACCCTAGTGCCTTAGCCCTGAAACCTTAAAACCCTAACACCTTATTAGAAACACTCTGTAACCAATACCATAGGCTCAGGCAAGTATCTCAGTG
Source organism: Anser anser (assembly GCF_964211835.1). Taxonomy (NCBI): domain Eukaryota; kingdom Metazoa; phylum Chordata; class Aves; order Anseriformes; family Anatidae; genus Anser; species Anser anser. The sequence continues at coordinate 10,064 of NW_028153645.1, forward strand.
AGGTAGCATTTTTATTCACGATTGCAATGGCAGGCGTCCCACAAGCCACCTACTAGTTCCATAACACAGTTTATATAATTTTTTTTTTCCTCTCGGTGACCAGGACCCTCCCCAGTTTCCCCATTGACTGAGTAATCCATGTTCACGATCTATCCAGTGCTTCACAGAAAATACACAGCTGCTGGCCTGTTACTAGTCAATTTTATTTTTTTCTTGACTGTTTTCCTCTTTGAGGTGGTAATGTTTCTTACACCGTGATTTCCACCCAATTGCTCTAAGGATTCTGGTTGTCTGCATTTTACAAGGTTGTCTGTTAAGCTTTCTTATCACTGCAAGCATATATCAATACCACCTTCCTTCCCTCTAAACGATGTAACTCTGTGCAAAAACATTTTTATTCCCACAACCTTGATCCCCTTACCCTAAAATCCTTATTCTCTTTAACCGTAACAACTCTAACCACAACCCTAACCCTTCATATCAACCCCCCGACGCTAATGACACTGACTAATGATCCAAACCCCAAACCCCAGGCAACCAACAAAGAAACAGACACAAAGCTGAAAACTACAAAAAAGGCAAAACCCTGGATACAGACCCCAAATCACAAACACGCTACCAAAATGCTACAGAAAAGCCCCAGACGCAGGCCCCAAGCACTACAGCTAGGCCCCAGAAGCTCTAGACACATCCCAAAGCCAAAATGCAATCCCCAAACACTACAGAAAAGCCCCCAAACACCAGACACAGGCTGCAGAAGTCTACAAGCAGGCCCCAGCCACACCCGGATGCAGACCCCAACTGTCCACAAGCAGCTCCCAACCCACCCCCCCCCATGAACTGGACCCCACCACCCCCACCACCCAGATGCATGCCCCAGGCCCCAGGCCTCAGCCCCAGCCCCCACACCCCAGACTCAGGCCCCAAAGGCGTACAACCAGCTCCCAACTGCCCCCCTCAAAGGGAGGCCCCAAAGCCTGCCAGAGGACCCTAGAGCGTACAAGCAGCTCCCAACCCCCCCGGCACAGGCCCCAACCCCCCCCCAGACACAGGCCCCAAAGGTGTACAAGCAACTCCCCATCCTCCCCAGAGGCACGCCCCAAAGGTGTACAAACAGCCCCAACCCCCCAAGACCCAGACCCCTACAGCGTAGAAGCAGCTCCCAACCCCATGCCCCCAAGGCACATGCCCCAACCCCTCCCCCAAGGCAGGCCCTAACAGTGTACAAGCAACTCCCACCCCCCCCCAGACGCAGGCCCCAAAGGTGTACAAGCAGGCCCCTACAGTATACAAGCAGCTCACAACCACCCCCCCAAAGGCAGGCCCCAAGCCCCTCCAGATGCAAGCCCGAAAGGTTAAAACCAGCTCCAACCCCCTAACCCCCCCCGCCCCGCGCAGACGCAGGCCCCAAAGGTGTACAAGCAGTTCCCAACCCCTCCAAGGCAGGCCCCAAAAGTGTACAGGCAGGCCCCTACAGTGTAGAAACGCTCCAACCCCCCCCGCTTCCACCTCGAGGGAGGCCCTCCCCCCCCAGTATACACGAAGCTCCCAACCCCCTCTCAGAGGAATGCCTAAAAAAGTATACAAGCAGCTCCTAACACCCCCCCCCCCAAAAGAGGCAGTCCCCAAAGGTGTACAAGCAGGCCCTCAAATCCCTTAGGTGTACAAGCAGGCCCTTCAAATCCCTTAGCCCCTGCGCCAGCTTTATTGGCGAGCAGCGAGGCTGGGGGGGGAGGGGGGCAAGACAGCCTTAAATAAAATACAAATATAAAAAGTGTTATAAATGGCTGTTATAAATCCAAATAGGATTACAATCAAAGTTTACAATTTATTAAACGAATAGAGGCAAGCAAGCAGCGCTGGGTGCGCCGGGAGTCTCTGCTCCCCCAGGACGCACGCCTGTTACGTAAGGCGGCTGGTTTTGATGCTCCCAGGCTAATACATATTCATTACTACTTCGAGAAGAGGCAGGGTTATTAGAATTGGTTTCCGGAATCCGAAACCCCTCCCAGGGGCGCCTGCGTACCAGTCTCTGGTGGTCTCTCGGGGCTTGCTCGGGCTGAATGCTGGTTGTCTTCCTCTCAGGCTTTTGTCCTTCAATTGTCCTTCAGCTCCCCCTTCCTCCTCGTTTGGGAGCCTCTGCGCCGGATTTCAGAAACTCTAGCAACATCCCCTGCAGTAGTCAGCACTTTTCCCTAAAAACCCCTTTGTTCTCTTATCACCTAGACCCGGGCCTCGATGGTAACCCTTCAAATCCCTTAGTGACACGAATTGCTGGACCATTCCTTACAAAAGGAAGGATAAAATATGTAGAGGAGCAATGGCACCCGCGAAAGCCCGGCGCCGCGGGCAGAGGCAGCGAAGGTTGACGGCAGAACAGTGCTCGGTTTGAACACGGAGAGGGAAAGCGAGGGGAAGGTGGCCGAAGCCGGCCGCAGTCTCTGAGCTCTCCTCCTCCTGATTGTTTTCTCTCAAAGCCATTTCTGTCTGTGTGCGGGCACCCGGAGCCGGCAGAAGTCCCCGTGAAGTCCTTCGGCAGGACGGAGGGCTGCGTGGGCTCCAGTGAGAGAGGGAGTTAGGAGAATCTTATCAAGTAGAGATAGAGCGCTGACAGCGTTAAACTAGGATGCTACTTAGTGTCTTTGCTAACTATGGTGCATTGTGCCAATTAACTAAAGCAAGAAGCCTTGGGCCCCTTACCAAGGTCAGTCTCCTAATAAGAGAGTGAGCCTGTCTTAAGAAACTGGGAGAAACTGGTCCTGCAGATGGACAAGAGCCAAGGAGCAACTGAGTCTGTGCAAAGACAAGAGGTCAACTAGCGGTGATGAGGAAGAGTCATCAATCTTCATGCCCACGACCTCCCGTGCTGCCCAGCGCTGAATAAACATACCTACTTTACAATCTCACTGATTGTGGAGTCCCTTTTCCGCAAGTCACTAGCAGCGGTTTCTTCCGCAGAGGTTTTCCCAGAGCCGCTTCAAAGCTTCCCTCGCGGAGCTGGGGCGTCGCAGGGGGTCGTCAAAGCACGCACACACACACACACACACACACACAGGCGTTGTTGTCCAAACAGAAAGTATTTACAACAAATTCGACAAGCGGTTTTCCTCTGCCAGCAGCAAATGCCTGAGGGCCCCTACAGCTTCACAAATCATAGCACAAAGAGCCTAAAGTTCCTCTAAAATTTAGGGAAATGATTCAAAATAGATCTGCTAGGGGAAAACGATCACTGGCGGCAGGGTACACAATACACGCGAGTCTCAGCTCTCCTCCGCAGGGTCAGTGCCCACGCCCAAGTGCGACGCTGATGGCACCCGAACATTTGCTGTAGCAGGCAGCAGAGCCAGCAGCTCAGGGGAGCAATTTTAAAAACCAGGAGGCACTTAAACCAACCCTTAATTGACCCAGTTACTGCAGGAGAGTCCCGACTACTCGCCCTGGAGTCCTACTGTCACCAGCAAAAAGCACCAACCAAAGCTTGGGGGAACTTTGGTACAGCACAAGAGAAGGGAGTGGGGGTAGCGTAGCCGTATCGCAGAGCTGCTGCTTTTCACACCATTTTATCATCCCCGATAATTGAAAGTAAGGCCGGGTGGGCTGACCCCACCACCACCACTCCTGGCAGCATGTTTGGTCCACAACGCTAGAATAATTATTTTGCTCCCTCCCGCCCCTACAGCTTCATCATCTGAAAAGATTACAGTCAAAACAATGGCATACACAAATAAAAGTCAAGAGTTGACATAGTAACTCCGGGATTTGGGTATCAACTGTCCGAGAAATCAGAACACCCAGGCTTCACAATGTGCCCAACATCGAGCTGTGCCAAGGGGGGCGGAAGGAAGAAGCTTTCCGTTTAAGCCTTCAGGGCATCGCTCCATCACTACGTCAATTCACAGCCACCACAGCGTGCCGATGGACATCTTTCTGTGCCAAAAGAAACAAGTGCTTTGTCCTCTTGATATCAAAGGTAGCCACCTATAGTTACGGAACCATGCACAAGACCTTAACTCTGACCAGCAGGAAAACTTAGGACAACTGAGTGCAGATCCTGCCAATTTCTACCAGTTCCAACTGTGCTTTAAGTCTCATTGCAAAGCCTCAGTTAGAAAAAGGATCACCTCAGGGTATCCAACAAGAAGAAGAGTTGTTTTCTTTTTTTTCTTTTTTTTTTTTTTTTTTAATATACCATAGGACTATGCAGTTCAATCATCAATCATCTTGGAAAGCTCAAGGAGGAGGTCATCCTCATCCTTCCCTGGGTCCAAGTCGAGCTCGGCTTCCAGTATGCCGTCTGAGAGTTCCCAAAGTAGCATCTCTAAATCCTCGTCTACAGATACGGGCGCGTTGCCTGTGGAACTCAGCCGGCGTGTCCTTGCTTCTTCTAGCTGGGAAGAAGCTGAAGTCGAGCTTGAGAACTCCATTGGCTCCACGGATTCTGCCTGGCTTCCAAGATGTGCTTCAGGTCTTGGCAGAGCAAGGAAGAGAACAATCAGTATATGCCATTTCTTAACGGGAAATCCCTTTTCTGCAAGCCGGCTCTTAAAACCGTAGCCAACCCCTCCTGCACTTCAATCTTACCCAGGGATTGTTATTCAATTAACCCAGGGCTACATTTAGAGCCCAATATATTAGCAGGTACATTTTTCAGTTTGGGGGTTTCTCTGTGAAGCCAGAGCACCCGGAGTCTAGCAAAGATGGGAAACCAACATGGCCTCCCGGAAGCCCAGTGTCCGAGAGCTACATCTCCCGGCATGCTCTGGGAAAACAATATGGACTCCCGGAAACCCGGTGGCCAAGAACTACATTTCCCAGCACTCCCCAGAAAATTGAGCCTCGCACCTTGCCGTAGGACGCCATTTTTTGCTCTGTTACATTACCGGTTTCGTGTTTATGGAGGGTTTTCCCGCCGTTTTGGGGGGTTTCCCCTCAATTTCGGGTTTTCAGCTCTCCATTTCAGAGGTCTTCCCTGCAATTTTGGGGTTCCTTCCCCTAATTTGGTGCTTCGCCCCCCCCCCCACTTTTGGGGTTCCCCCTCCATTTTGGGGATTCCCCCCAATTCCAAGCCCCCCACAATTTTGGAGGCCCCCACCATCCTTTCTTGGCCTGCCACCCTAATATTAAGGTTCTTTCCCCCAATGTTGGGGTTCTCACCACATGTTTGAGGTTCCTTCCCTTAATTTGGGGCTTAGCTCCCCGGGATCTGGGGCTTTAACCCCAATTTTGGGGGTCCCCCCCAAGTTTGGGGATTCCTCCCCAGGTCTGGGGGGGGTCCACATTCAATTCTGGAATTTCACACTTCCATTTAAGTCTTCTTCCCCCCAATTTGGGGGTTCACCCACCCAATTTTGGGGGTTCCTCCCCTAATTTGGGGGGACCCGACCAATTTTGGGGGTCCCCCTGAATTGTAGAGTCCCCCACCCTCCTTTTTTGGGTTCCCCCCTAATATTAAAGAGTTCTTCCGCCCAATTTTGGGGGACCCCACAATTTGGCCGTTCCTTCCCCTAACTTTGGGCTTCAACCCTTCGATTTTGGGGGGGGCTCCCCCCCTCTTATTTTGGCCTTCCGCCCTAATATTAGGCCTAACCCCTAAGAACCTTGACCCCTAAGCCTATGGCAACCACGGATCTAACCCTAACCCCTACCCCAACAAACCCTAGAAACCCTAACCCTAAAAACCCTTACAGCCCTAACCCGATAAAATTTACCACACTAAACCCCTGAAGACTGTTCTGGGGGGTCCACATCCAATTCTGGAATTTCACACTTCCATTTAAGTCTTCTTCCCCCCAATTTGGGGGTTCGCCCACCCAATTTTGGGGGTTCCTCCCCTAATTTGGGGGGGACACAACCGATTTTAGAGTCCCCCACCCTCCTTTTTTGGGTTCCCCCCTAATATTAAAAGTTCTTCCGCCCAATTTTGGGGGACCCCACAATTTTGACGTTCCTTCCCCTAACTTGGGGCTTCAACCCTTCAATTTTGGGGGGGGCTCCCACCCTCTTATTTTGGCCTTCCGCCCTAATATTAGGCCTAACCCCTAAGAACCTTGACCCCTAACGCTATGGCAACCACGGATCTAACCCTAACCCCTACCCCAACAAACCCTAGAAACCCTAACCCTAAAAACCCTTGCAGCCCTAACCCGATAAAATTTACCACACTAAACCCCTGAAGACTGTTCTGGGGGGTCCACATTCAATTCTGGAATTTCACACTTCCATTTAAGTGTTCTGCCCCCCCAATATGGGGGTTCGCCCACCCAATTTTGGGGGTTCCTCCCCTAATTGGGGGGGACACAACCAATTTTGGGGGGGACACAACCAATTTGGGGGGGTCCCCCCAATTTTAGAGTCCCCCACCCTCCTTTTTTGGGTTTCCCCCAATATTAAGAGCTCTTCCGCCCAATTTTGGGGGACCCCAAAATTTTGACGTTTCTTCCCCTAAATTGGGGCTTCGACCCTTCAATTTTGGGGGGGGCTCCCCCCTTAGTTTGGCCTTCCACCCTAATATTGGGCCTTACCCCTAAGAACCCTGACCCCTAACACTACGGCTCCCACGGATCTAACCCTAACCCCTACCCCAAAAAACCCTAGAAACCCTAACCCTAAAAACCCTTACAGTCCTAACCCGATAAAATTTACCACACTAGACCTACGCCTAAAAGCCCTAACCCTAAAAATTAAGACCCTCTAAACCCTAACCCAAAACGTAAAGATTCTCAAAGCCCTAACGCTGGAGACCCTAACCTTAAAAAAAAAAAAATAAGACCTTAAAACCCTAACCCTAAATACCTGACCATAACTAAAACCCTAAGACCCTAACCCTAAAAACCCTATCAACACTAAAACCACAAAATACTTTAAAACCTTAACACACTAACCCCCAAACCCTAACCCTTATAACTCCAACCCTAACAACCTTAAAATCCTAACCCTAAACCCTGGAAACCCTAACCCTGAAACCCAACCCTAGTGCCTTAGCCCTGAAACCTTAAAACCCTAACACCTTATTAGAAACACTCTGTAACCAATACCATAGGCTCAGGCAAGTATCTCAGTGAGGTAGCATTTTTATTCACGATAGCAATGGCAGGCGTCCCACAAGCCACCTACTAGTTCCATAACACAGTTTATATAATTTTTTTTTTCCTCTCGGTGACCAGGACCCTCCCCAGTTTCCCCATTGACTGAGTAATCCATGTTCACGATCTATCCAGTGCTTCACAGAAAATACACAGCTGCTGGCCTGTTACTAGTCAATTTTATTTTTTTCTTGACTGTTTTCCTCTTTGAGGTGGTAATGTTTCTTACGCCGTGATTTCCACCCAATTGCTCTAAGGATTCTGGTTGTCTGCATTTTACAAGGTTGTCTGTTAAGCTTTCTTATCAATGCAAGCATATATCAATACCACCTTCCTTCCCTCTAAACGATGTAACTCTGTGCAAAAACATTTTTATTCCCACAACCTTGATCCCCTTACCCTAAAATCCTTATTCTCTTTAACCGTAACAACTCTAACCACAACCCTAACCCTTCATATCAACCCCCCGACGCTAATGACACTGACTAATGATCCAAACCCCAAACCCCAGGCAACCAACAAAGAAACAGACACAAAGCTGAAAACTACAAAAAAGGCAAAACCCTGGATACAGACCCCAAATCACAAACACGCTACCAAAATGCTACAGAAAAGCCCCAGACGCAGGCCCCAAGCACTACAGCTAGGCCCCAGAAGCTCTAGACACATCCCAAAGCCAAAATGCAATCCCCAAACACTACAGAAAAGCCCCCAAACACCAGACACAGGCTGCAGAAGTCTACAAGCAGGCCCCAGCCACACCCGGATGCAGACCCCAACTGTCCACAAGCAGCTCCCAACCCACCCCCCCCCATGAACTGGCCCCCCCCCCCCCCACCACCCAGATGCATGCCCCAGGCCCCAGGCCTCAGCCCCAGCCCCCACACCCCAGACTCAGGCCCCAAAGGTGTACAACCAGCTCCCAACTGCCCCCCTCAAAGGGAGGCCCCAAAGCCTGCCAGAGGACCCTAGAGCGTACAAGCAGCTCCCAACCCCCCCGGCACAGGCCCCAACCCCCCCCCAGACACAGGCCCCAAAGGTGTACAAGCAACTCCCCATCCTCCCCAGAGGCACGCCCCAAAGGTGTACAAACAGCCCCAACCCCCCAAGACCCAGACCCCTACAGCGTAGAAGCAGCTCCCAACCCCATGCCCCCAAGGCACATGCCCCAACCCCTCCCCCAAGGCAGGCCCTAACAGTGTACAAGCAACTCCCACCCCCCCCCAGACGCAGGCCCCAAAGGTGTACAAGCAGGCCCCTACAGTATACAAGCAGCTCACAACCACCCCCCCAAAGGCAGGCCCCAAGCCCCTCCAGATGCAAGCCCAAAAGGTTAAAACCAGCTCCAACCCCCTAACCCCCCCCGCCCCGCGCAGACGCAGGCCCCAAAGGTGTACAAGCAGTTCCCAACCCCTCCAAGGCAGGCCCCAAAAGTGTACAGGCAGGCCCCTACAGTGTAGAAACGCTCCAACCCCCCCCGCTTCCACCTCGAGGGAGGCCCTCCCCCCCCAGTATACACGAAGCTCCCAACCCCCTCTCAGAGGAATGCCTAAAAAAGTATACAAGCAGCTCCTAACACCCCCCCCCCAAAAGAGGCAGTCCCCAAAGGTGTACAAGCAGGCCCTCAAATCCCTTAGGTGTACAAGCAGGCCCTTCAAATCCCTTAGCCCCTGTGCCAGCTTTATTGGCGAGCAGCGAGGCTGGGGGGGGAGGGGGGCAAGACAGCCTTAAATAAAATACAAATATAAAAAGTGTTATAAATGGCTGTTATAAATCCAAATAGGATTACAATCAAAGTTTACAATTTATTAAACGAATAGAGGCAAGCAAGCAGCGCTGGGTGCGCCGGGAGTCTCTGCTCCCCCAGGACGCACGCCTGTTACGTAAGGCGGCTGGTTTTGATGCTCCCAGGCTAATACATATTCATTACTACTTCGAGAAGAGGCAGGGTTATTAGAATTGGTTTCCGGAATCCGAAACCCCTCCCAGGGGCGCCTGCGTACCAGTCTCTGGTGGTCTCTCGGGGCTTGCTCGGGCTGAATGCTGGTTGTCTTCCTCTCAGGCTTTTGTCCTTCAATTGTCCTTCAGCTCCCCCTTCCTCCTCGTTTGGGAGCCTCTGCGCCGGATTTCAGAAACTCTAGCAACATCCCCTGCAGTAGTCAGCACTTTTCCCTAAAAACCCCTTTGTTCTCTTATCACCTAGACCCGGGCCTCGATGGTAACCCTTCAAATCCCTTAGTGACACGAATTGCTGGACCATTCCTTACAAAAGGAAGGATAAAATATGTAGAGGAGCAATGGCACCCGCGAAAGCCCGGCGCCGCGGGCAGAGGCAGCGAAGGTTGACGGCAGAACAGTGCTCGGTTTGAACACGGAGAGGGAAAGCGAGGGGAAGGTGGCCGAAGCCGGCCGCAGTCTCTGAGCTCTCCTCCTCCTGATTGTTTTCTCTCAAAGCCATTTCTGTCTGTGTGCGGGCACCCGGAGCCGGCAGAAGTCCCCGTGAAGTCCTTCGGCAGGACGGAGGGCTGCGTGGGCTTCAGTGAGAGAGGGAGTTAGGAGAATCTTATCAAGTAGAGATAGAGCGCTGACAGCGTTAAACTAGGATGCTACTTAGTGTCTTTGCTAACTATGGTGCATTGTGCCAATTAACTAAAGCAAGAAGCCTTGGGCCCCTTACCAAGGTCAGTCTCCTAATAAGAGAGTGAGCCTGTCTTAAGAAACTGGGAGAAACTGGTCCTGCAGATGGACAAGAGCCAAGGAGCAACTGAGTCTGTGCAAAGACAAGAGGTCAACTAGCGGTGACGAGGAAGAGTCATCAATCTTCATGCCCACGACCTCCCGTGCTGCCCAGCGCTGAATAAACATACCTACTTTACAATCTCACTGATTGTGGAGTCCCTTTTCCGCAAGTCACTAGCAGCGGTTTCTTCCGCAGAGGTTTTCCCAGAGCCGCTTCAAAGCTTCCCTCGCGGAGCTGGGGCGTCGCAGGGGGTCGTCAAAGCACGCACACACACACACACACACACACACACACACACACACACAGGCGTTGTTGTCCAAACAGAAAGTATTTACAACAAATTCGACAAGCGGTTTTCCTCTGCCAGCAGCAAATGCCTGAGGGCCCCTACAGCTTCACAAATCATAGCACAAAGAGCCTAAAGTTCCTCTAAAATTTAGGGAAATGATTCAAAATAGATCTGCTAGGGGAAAACGATCACTGGCGGCAGGGTACACAATACACGCGAGTCTCAGCTCTCCTCCGCAGGGTCAGTGCCCACGCCCAAGTGCGACGCTGATGGCACCCGAACATTTGCTGTAGCAGGCAGCAGAGCCAGCAGCTCAGGGGAGCAATTTTAAAAACCAGGAGGCACTTAAACCAACCCTTAATTGACCCAGTTACTGCAGGAGAGTCCCGACTACTCGCCCTGGAGTCCTACTGTCACCAGCAAAAAGCACCAACCAAAGCTTGGGGGAACTTTGGTACAGCACAAGAGAAGGGAGTGGGGGTAGCGTAGCCGTATCGCAGAGCTGCTGCTTTTCACACCATTTTATCATCCCCGATAATTGAAAGTAAGGCCGGGTGGGCTGACCCCACCACCACCACTCCTGGCAGCATGTTTGGTCCACAACGCTAGAATAATTATTTTGCTCCCTCCCGCCCCTACAGCTTCATCATCTGAAAAGATTACAGTCAAAACAATGGCATACACAAATAAAAGTCAAGAGTTGACATAGTAACTCCGGGATTTGGGTATCAACTGTCCGAGAAATCAGAACACCCAGGCTTCACAATGTGCCCAACATCGAGCTGTGCCAAGGGGGGCGGAAGGAAGAAGCTTTCCGTTTAAGCCTTCAGGGCATCGCTCCATCACTACGTCAATTCACAGCCACCACAGCGTGCCGATGGACATCTTTCTGTGCCAAAAGAAACAAGTGCTTTGTCCTCTTGATATCAAAGGTAGCCACCTATAGTTACGGAACCATGCACAAGACCTTAACTCTGACCAGCAGGAAAACTTAGGACAACTGAGTGCAGATCCTGCCAATTTCTACCAGTTCCAACTGTGCTTTAAGTCTCATTGCAAAGCCTCAGTTAGAAAAAGGATCACCTCAGGGTATCCAACAAGAAGAAGAGTTGTTTTCTTTTTTTTCTTTTTTTTTTTTTTTTTTTAATATACCATAGGACTATGCAGTTCAATCATCAATCATCTTGGAAAGCTCAAGGAGGAGGTCATCCTCATCCTTCCCTGGGTCCAAGTCGAGCTCGGCTTCCAGTATGCCGTCTGAGAGTTCCCAAAGTAGCATCTCTAAATCCTCGTCTACAGATACGGGCGCGTTGCCTGTGGAACTCAGCCGGCGTGTCCTTGCTTCTTCTAGCTGGGAAGAAGCTGAAGTCGAGCTTGAGAACTCCATTGGCTCCACGGATTCTGCCTGGCTTCCAAGATGTGCTTCAGGTCTTGGCAGAGCAAGGAAGAGAACAATCAGTATATGCCATTTCTTAACGGGAAATCCCTTTTCTGCAAGCCGGCTCTTAAAACCGTAGCCAACCCCTCCTGCACTTCAATCTTACCCAGGGATTGTTATTCAATTAACCCAGGGCTACATTTAGAGCCCAATATATTAGCAGGTACATTTTTCAGTTTGGGGGTTTCTCTGTGAAGCCAGAGCACCCGGAGTCTAGCAAAGATGGGAAACCAACATGGCCTCCCGGAAGCCCAGTGTCCGAGAGCTACATCTCCCGGCATGCTCTGGGAAAACAATATGGACTCCCGGAAACCCGGTGGCCAAGAACTACATTTCCCAGCACTCCCCAGAAAATTGAGCCTCGCACCTTGCCGTAGGACGCCATTTTTTGCTCTGTTACATTACCGGTTTCGTGTTTATGGAGGGTTTTCCCGCCGTTTTGGGGGGTTTCCCCTCAATTTCGGGTTTTCAGCTCTCCATTTCAGAGGTCTTCCCTGCAATTTTGGGGTTCCTTCCCCTAATTTGGTGCTTCGCCCCCCCCCCACTTTTGGGGTTCCCCCTCCATTTTGGGGATTCCCCCCAATTCCAAGCCCCCCACAATTTTGGAGGCCCCCACCATCCTTTCTTGGCCTGCCACCCTAATATTACGGTTCTTTCCCCCAATGTTGGGGTTCTCACCACATGTTTGAGGTTCCTTCCCTTAATTTGGGGCTTAGCTCCCCGGGATCTGGGGCTTTAACCCCAATTTTGGGGGTCCCCCCCAAGTTTGGGGATTCCTCCCCAGGTCTGGGGGGGGTCCACATTCAATTCTGGAATTTCACACTTCCATTTAAGTCTTCTTCCCCCCAATTTGGGGGTTCACCCACCCAATTTTGGGGGTTCCTCCCCTAATTTGGGGGGACCCGACCAATTTTGGGGGTCCCCCTGAATTGTAGAGTCCCCCACCCTCCTTTTTTGGGTTCCCCCCTAATATTAAAGAGTTCTTCCGCCCAATTTTGGGGGACCCCACAATTTGGCCGTTCCTTCCCCTAACTTTGGGCTTCAACCCTTCGATTTTGGGGGGGGCTCCCCCCCTCTTATTTTGGCCTTCCGCCCTAATATTAGGCCTAACCCCTAAGAACCTTGACCCCTAAGCCTATGGCAACCACGGATCTAACCCTAACCCCTACCCCAACAAACCCTAGAAACCCTAACCCTAAAAACCCTTACAGCCCTAACCCGATAAAATTTACCACACTAAACCCCTGAAGACTGTTCTGGGGGGTCCACATCCAATTCTGGAATTTCACACTTCCATTTAAGTCTTCTTCCCCCCAATTTGGGGGTTCGCCCACCCAATTTTGGGGGTTCCTCCCCTAATTTGGGGGGGACACAACCGATTTTAGAGTCCCCCACCCTCCTTTTTTGGGTTCCCCCCTAATATTAAAAGTTCTTCCGCCCAATTTTGGGGGACCCCACAATTTTGACGTTCCTTCCCCTAACTTGGGGCTTCAACCCTTCAATTTTGGGGGGGGCTCCCACCCTCTTATTTTGGCCTTCCGCCCTAATATTAGGCCTAACCCCTAAGAACCTTGACCCCTAACGCTATGGCAACCACGGATCTAACCCTAACCCCTACCCCAACAAACCCTAGAAACCCTAACCCTAAAAACCCTTGCAGCCCTAACCCGATAAAATTTACCACACTAAACCCCTGAAGACTGTTCTGGGGGGTCCACATTCAATTCTGGAATTTCACACTTCCATTTAAGTGTTCTGCCCCCCCAATATGGGGGTTCGCCCACCCAATTTTGGGGGTTCCTCCCCTAATTGGGGGGGACACAACCAATTTTGGGGGGGACACAACCAATTTGGAGGGGTCCCCCCAATTTTAGAGTCCCCCACCCTCCTTTTTTGGGTTTCCCCCAATATTAAGAGCTCTTCCGCCCAATTTTGGGGGACCCCAAAATTTTGACGTTTCTTCCCCTAAATTGGGGCTTCGACCCTTCAATTTTGGGGGGGGCTCCCCCCTTAGTTTGGCCTTCCACCCTAATATTGGGCCTTACCCCTAAGAACCCTGACCCCTAACACTACGGCTCCCACGGATCTAACCCTAACCCCTACCCCAAAAAACCCTAGAAACCCTAACCCTAAAAACCCTTACAGTCCTAACCCGATAAAATTTACCACACTAGACCTACGCCTAAAAGCCCTAACCCTAAAAATTAAGACCCTCTAAACCCTAACCCAAAACGTAAAGATTCTCAAAGCCCTAACGCTGGAGACCCTAACCTTAAAAAAAAAAAATAAGACCTTAAAACCCTAACCCTAAATACCTGACCATAACTAAAACCCTAAGACCCTAACCCTAAAAACCCTATCAACACTAAAACCACAAAATACTTTAAAACCTTAACACACTAACCCCCAAACCCTAACCCTTATAACTCCAACCCTAACAACCTTAAAATCCTAACCCTAAACCCTGGAAACCCTAACCCTGAAACCCAACCCTAGTGCCTTAGCCCTGAAACCTTAAAACCCTAACACCTTATTAGAAACACTCTGTAACCAATACCATAGGCTCAGGCAAGTATCTCAGTGAGGTAGCATTTTTATTCACGATTGCAATGGCAGGCGTCCCACAAGCCACCTACTAGTTCCATAACACAGTTTATATAATTTTTTTTTTCCTCTCGGTGACCAGGACCCTCCCCAGTTTCCCCATTGACTGGGTAATCCATGTTCACAATCTATCCAGTGCTTCACAGAAAATACACAGCTGCTGGCCTGTTACTAGTCAATTTTATTTTTTTCTTGACTGTTTTCCTCTTTGAGGTGGTAATGTTTCTTACACCGTGATTTCCACCCAATTGCTCTAAGGATTCTGGTTGTCTGCATTTTACAAGGTTGTCTGTTAAGCTTTCTTATCACTGCAAGCATATATCAATACCACCTTCCTTCCCTCTAAACGATGTAACTCTGTGCAAAAACATTTTTATTCCCACAACCTTGATCCCCTTACCCTAAAATCCTTATTCTCTTTAACCGTAACAACTCTAACCACAACCCTAACCCTTCATATCAACCCCCTGACGCTAATGACACTGACTAATGATCCAAACCCCAAACCCCAGGCAACCAACAAAGAAACAGACACAAAGCTGAAAACTACAAAAAAGGCAAAACCCTGGATACAGACCCCAAATCACAAACACGCTACCAAAATGCTACAGAAAAGCCCCAGACGCAGGCCCCAAGCACTACAGCTAGGCCCCAGAAGCTCTAGACACATCCCAAAGCCAAAATGCAATCCCCAAACACTACAGAAAAGCCCCCAAACACCAGACACAGGCTGCAGAAGTCTACAAGCAGGCCCCAGCCACACCCGGATGCAGACCCCAACTGTCCACAAGCAGCTCCCAACCCACCCCCCCCCATGAACTGGACCCCCCCCCACCACCACCCAGATGCATGCCCCAGGCCCCAGGCCTCAGCCCCAGCCCCCACACCCCAGACTCAGGCCCCAAAGGCGTACAACCAGCTCCCAACTGCCCCCCTCAAAGGGAGGCCCCAAAGCCTGCCAGAGGACCCTAGAGCGTACAAGCAGCTCCCAACCCCCCCGGCACAGGCCCCAACCCCCCCCCAGACACAGGCCCCAAAGGTGTACAAGCAACTCCCCATCCTCCCCAGAGGCACGCCCCAAAGGTGTACAAACAGCCCCAACCCCCCAAGATCCAGACCCCTACAGCGTAGAAGCAGCTCCCAACCCCATGCCCCCAAGGCACATGCCCCAACCCCTCCCCCAAGGCAGGCCCTAACAGTGTACAAGCAGCTCCCACCCCCCCCCAGACGCAGGCCCCAAAGGTGTACAAGCAGGCCCCTACAGTATACAAGCAGCTCACAACCACCCCCCCAAAGGCAGGCCCCAAGCCCCTCCAGATGCAAGCCCAAAAGGTTAAAACCAGCTCCAACCCCCTAACCCCCCCCGCCCCGCGCAGACGCAGGCCCCGAAGGTGTACAAGCAGCTCCCAACCCCTCCAAGGCAGGCCCCAAAAGTGTACAGGCAGGCCCCTACAGTGTAGAAACGCTCCAACCCCCCCCGCTTCCACCTCGAGGGAGGCCCTCCCCCCCCAGTATACACGAAGCTCCCAACCCCCTCTCAGAGGAATGCCTAAAAAAGTATACAAGCAGCTCCTAACACCCCCCCCCCCCCCAAAAGAGGCAGTCCCCAAAGGTGTACAAGCAGGCCCTCAAATCCCTTAGGTGTACAAGCAGGCCCTTCAAATCCCTTAGCCCCTGCGCCAGCTTTATTGGCGAGCAGCGAGGCTGGGGGGGGAGGGGGGCAAGACAGCCTTAAATAAAATACAAATATAAAAAGTGTTATAAATGGCTGTTATAAATCCAAATAGGATTACAATCAAAGTTTACAATTTATTAAACGAATAGAGGCAAGCAAGCAGCGCTGGGTGCGCCGGGAGTCTCTGCTCCCCCAGGACGCACGCCTGTTACGTAAGGCGGCTGGTTTTGATGCTCCCAGGCTAATACATATTCATTACTACTTCGAGAAGAGGCAGGGTTATTAGAATTGGTTTCCGGAATCCGAAACCCCTCCCAGGGGCGCCTGCGTACCGGTCTCTGGTGGTCTCTCGGGGCTTGCTCGGGCTGAATGCTGGTTGTCTTCCTCTCAGGCTTTTGTCCTTCAATTGTCCTTCAGCTCCCCCTTCCTCCTCGTTTGGGAGCCTCTGCGCCGGATTTCAGAAACTCTAGCAACATCCCCTGCAGTAGTCAGCACTTTTCCCTAAAAACCCCTTTGTTCTCTTATCACCTAGACCCGGGCCTCGATGGTAACCCTTCAAATCCCTTAGTGACACGAATTGCTGGACCATTCCTTACAAAAGGAAGGATAAAATATGTAGAGGAGCAATGGCACACGCGAAAGCCCGGCGCCGCGGGCAGAGGCAGCGAAGGTTGACGGCAGAACAGTGCTCGGTTTGAACACGGAGAGGGAAAGCGAGGGGAAGGTGGCCGAAGCCGGCCGCAGTCTCTGAGCTCTCCTCCTCCTGATTGTTTTCTCTCAAAGCCATTTCTGTCTGTGTGCGGGCACCCGGAGCCGGCAGAAGTCCCCGTGAAGTCCTTCGGCAGGACGGAGGGCTGCGTGGGCTCCAGTGAGAGAGGGAGTTAGGAGAATCTTATCAAGTAGAGATAGAGCGCTGACAGCGTTAAACTAGGATGCTACTTAGTGTCTTTGCTAACTATGGTGCATTGTGCCAATTAACTAAAGCAAGAAGCCTTGGGCCCCTTACCAAGGTCAGTCTCCTAATAAGAGAGTGAGCCTGTCTTAAGAAACTGGGAGAAACTGGTCTTGCAGATGGACAAGAGCCAAGGAGCAACTGAGTCTGTGCAAAGACAAGAGGTCAACTAGCGGTGACGAGGAAGAGTCATCAATCTTCATGCCCACGACCTCCCATGCTGCCCAGCGCTGAATAAACATACCTACTTTACAATCTCACTGATTGTGGAGTCCCTTTTCCGCAAGTCACTAGCAGCGGTTTCTTCCGCAGAGGTTTTCCCAGAGCCGCTTCAAAGCTCCCCTCGCGGAGCTGGGGCGTCGCAGGGGATCGTCAAAGCACGCACGCGTGCACACACACACACACACACACACACACACACACACACACACAGGCGTTGTTGTCCAAACAGAAAGTATTTACAACAAATTCGACAAGCGGTTTTCCTCTGCCAGCAGCAAATGCCTGAGGGCCCCTACAGCTTCACAAATCATAGCACAAAGAGCCTAAAGTTCCTCTAAAATTTAGGGAAATGATTCAAAATAGATCTGCTAGGGGAAAACGATCACTGGCGGCAGGGTACACAATACACGCGAGTCTCAGCTCTCCTCCGCAGGGTCAGTGCCCACGCCCAAGTGCGACGCTGATGGCACCCGAACATTTGCTGTAGCAGGCAGCAGAGCCAGCAGCTCAGGGGAGCAATTTTAAAAACCAGGAGGCACTTAAACCAACCCTTAATTGACCCAGTTACTGCAGGAGAGTCCCGACTACTCGCCCTGGAGTCCTACTGTCACCAGCAAAAAGCACCAACCAAAGCTTGGGGGAACTTTGGTACAGCACAAGAGAAGGGAGTGGGGGTAGCGTAGCCGTATCGCAGAGCTGCTGCTTTTCACACCATTTTATCATCCCTGATAATTGAAAGTAAGGCCGGGTGGGCTGACCCCACCACCACCACTCCTGGCAGCATGTTTGGTCCACAACGCTAGAATAATTATTTTGCTCCCTCCCGCCCCTACAGCTTCATCATCTGAAAAGATTACAGTCAAAACAATGGCATACACAAAAAAAAGTCAAGAGTTGACATAGTAACTCCGGGATTTGGGTATCAACTGTCCGAGAAATCAGAACACCCAGGCTTCACAATGTGCCCAACATCGAGCTGTGCCAAGGGGGGCGGAAGGAAGAAGCTTTCCGTTTAAGCCTTCAGAGCATCGCTCCATCACTACGTCAATTCACAGCCACCACAGCGTGCCGATGGACATCTTTCTGTGCCAAAAGAAACAAGTGCTTTGTCCTCTTGATATCAAAGGTAGCCACCTATAGTTACGGAACCATGCACAAGACCTTAACTCTGACCAGCAGGAAAACTTAGGACAACTGAGTGCAGATCCTGCCAATTTCTACCAGTTCCAACTGTGCTTTAAGTCTCATTGCAAAGCCTCAGTTAGAAAAAGGATCACCTCAGGGTATCCAACAAGAAGAAGAGTTGTTTTCTTTTTTTTCTTTTTTTTTTTTTTTTTTTTAATATACCATAGGACTATGCAGTTCAATCATCAATCATCTTGGAAAGCTCAAGGAGGAGGTCATCCTCATCTTTCCCTGGGTCCAAGTCGAGCTCGGCTTCCAGTATGCCGTCTGAGAGTTCCCAAAGTAGCATCTCTAAATCCTCGTCTACAGATACGGGCGCGTTGCCTGTGGAACTCAGCCGGCGTGTCCTTGCTTCTTCTAGCTGGGAAGAAGCTGAAGTCGAGCTTGAGAACTCCATTGGCTCCACGGATTCTGCCTGGCTTCCAAGATGTGCTTCAGGTCTTGGCAGAGCAAGGAAGAGAACAATCAGTATATGCCATTTCTTAACGGGAAATCCCTTTTCTGCAAACCGGCTCTTAAAACCGTAGCCAACCCCTCCTGCACTTCAATCTTACCCAGGGATTGTTATTCAATTAACCCAGGGCTACATTTAGAGCCCAATATATTAGCAGGTACATTTTTCAGTTTGGGGGTTTCTCTGTGAAGCCAGAGCACCCGGAGTCTAGCAGAGATGGTTCAATTTTTGTAGCAAGAGGCACTTTGCCACCTTGCTTAATTTTCCTGTAAAAATGTTAAGAAGTCTCCATCTGCAAATATCTGTTTACTAAGTTAGTCATTTTTCCCACGGCACACTCAGCAGAGTTTGCTCCCCACTACAGGAAGCTGATCTGCAGCCATCACTTCCCTCTGCTCTCCCTGCACTCTTGTCACCTTGTATGTTTGTTCGGGTGGCATTCTTGAGGACCAAAAGGCAGAGGACACTACTCATCATTTATCACCTCACGAGGAAGTAGAAGAACTTCACCTCATCCTCATTTAGGTATTCAGACAGAGCAAGAAGTCACTGGAAAGCTGTACTGACTTGCAGCATTTAAAGAAAGTAAGTCTAATTAAGCATTCCTGCTAGCTGCTAGAAAGTCATTTCACGTGACTTATTTATCTTATAAGATAAATAAGTGACTTATCCTCTGATGGATTTGGGCTTTAATTATCTCAGAACCCTCCTTTTTTCCCCACCTGTGACAGAACTTATGTTTCACTGGGGATATACACCGATTGAGAAAAAGAACAAGTTGTGGTCATCACCTGTTTTGGGGATTTTCTTCAAGTCTGGTGGCTGGGACGTGCTCCAGCGTGGCTGGAACAGCCTAGAAAGCAGCAAAACAGTGTTTAGGACTCATGGGTAAAAGATTCCTTGCTAGCTTTTTCCTCCATGCTGCTTCTCCTCTGGCATTGCGGAGCCTTAGCCAAAATACAAAACCAAGGTGCTCCTGAAGAAAGTTAATATTCACTTGGAGGTTACTAATGATCTTGTGTCTTTTAAGAACACAGCATTAATGGACAAAATCCTCCACACCAGAGAAATCACAGAATCACAGAGGACTAAGTAAATAGTGCCATTAATCTAATAAATATGGAAGGGTACTACAAGAATTCTGTAGGCAGCTACTGGATTTAAAAGGAAACAGAAGGCCTGTAGAACATTTGAGTTTTCCATCTTTTCTCCTAGAGGAGGGTATAAATTTTACAAGGGATCCATTTCTGCATTAGCCCCTGTCCTTACCATAGCTGCTTTTTTGGCTGGAGGTCCCATTGTGTCTGCATCGGAGGCAGTCCGTGGTTTCACAGCTGCTACAGCAGAGGGAAAACTGCCAGGTGCCTTACGTTTCAGTGCCTTCTTCTTGGGGGAAGCGACTTTCCCATCCCAAGGCTTCGCAAACATGTTAAAGTTGGCTAGAGTAAAAGGAAGAGAGAACTGATACAGTCTTGCTCTGCCTCATGAAAAATCCACGTTCTCTTCCTCATTTCCACGGCCCTTCTACACAGTTAACTGTATTTGGCCAGCAGAATTACACTGCCATTGCCTGGATTCTCAGCAATATCTTCCACATAGTAAACTCCGTCTACCAACAATCCATACAAAGGAACAAAGAAAGTGAATGGCTACAGTAAATCATAATCCAGGACGAGGGAAACTCAGACACAGAGCGATCCCAAGTGCAAGCAATACTCTAAGACGTTGTATGAAGTCTAGTAAGATTCACAAATGTTGACAGCTTTTGTATTTAAAGTCTTGCTCCCTCTAGGAAAGGAAAAGCAGCAGGTATAGTAAGACAAGAGAGTGTATGCAACTGTTGTACCAGCTTCCTCTCCCCTGCAGTGATGTCCCACAAAATTTATTAAGTTGTTCTACAAAATCCAAATTTGTAGAGTCATATTCTAGTCTCCCATTCCTGACCTAACGTCTGGCTGGCAGGAGAAGAAACGAAAGAAAGCTGGGTACTTGTTTTCTTTGTGTGTTTATTTCCTCGTGTCCCGTGAGACAGAGAGAAAGGCTACAATGTGCAGTGCATGCAGCCTTTAAGCCCTCCTTATCTCCCTCACACAATCTCATTTTACAAAGTTGATATAATCTTAACAACGAGGCCTTTGATCCTCTGTCATTTTTGACAGAAACTGGCCCCCCACATTAAGATGCTGATGCATGCTTTACAAACACATACACGTGTCAAGCTAAGCAACACATGCCAAAGAGGAAGGTGAACTTGAACTCAACACAGGGAGGACTTCATACCATAAACAGATGGCAGAAAAAAACAGAATACCAAAATTAGACTAAAAAGCCCCTCAATGTGTTAATTTTCTAGTGGGAAATACAGAATACCATCACGTAATTAACGAAAACAGACATGGTTGCACGTTCTGGCCCTTCTTTGCCTTTGAACTTTGTAGCCTTAAACTCTTTTATCCTCCGCATTGAAGGAAAAAGCAAAGCAGATCCTGAGCAAATGGAACTTGCTCAATATGGGAAGCACCTCACCGGGGCAGGTATTAAAGCATCTTATTACCTGATAGCTTTGTGTTCCATAACGATTTCTGCCCGGCTGGGGCAGGTCCAGGTTGTGCTGGGGGAGCTGGCACATTTCCTCCACTCTGCTGCATCCGCAGAGCTTTCTCGCGCTTTATTTCTTCCAGGGTTTTAACACGCACTTCTCCTTCTGGCTTGGCTTTACCTGCCGGCTCCTTCGACTGCACTTTGCTGGGCCCGGAAAGAGTGAGCACACTCTGCTTCTTGGGCTCACCCTCAATTTTTGCCCCTGCGCTGGGATCTTTGGTTTTACCATGCCATTCAGCCTGGGCTTTGGCTTGACTTTCTCGAAGAGCTCTCTCACGATGGATTTCCTCCAGTGTTTTCACATGGATCTCTCCCTTTGGCTTAGCAGCCTTCCCTGTCATCATCAAGAAATGAGAAGCACCAGCATTTAAAGAGAGTCCAACAATAGTTTAAGTCTCCAAAATTTGTCACAGTACTAAGGAAAACTAAGCCTGAGCGTTCCCAATAACCCATCTTAGGACAATAGCCTAACATTCTCCTCCTCCTCTGAGCCACTTGTTGTATTTTGAAGACCAGCCCTATCCAGAGAGAGTTGCTACACAGAAATGCTAGTTTACTTGATTACTTTTTCAGACTGCATTTCAAATTCCTGCTCCCGGCAGTGGCTCTATTCTAATTGTATATGATGGTTCACAGAAGCAGCTTAAAACCTTGACAAGGCACAAGCGGAAAATAAACACACACCTAGAGGCAGATTTCTGATAGTGGCTGTCAGAAGAGCTTCAGCACTCGAGCAAGAGGAACCAGTTCTTTGTTTTCATTTGAATTCCTTTTTAGGGCTGTATGAAAACGGTCTAAGTTCACGGAAAGGAAGAAGGAGAAAGTATATTTAATAGCCAGTTGTTACCTTTCGCAGTACTAGTCCGTTGAGAAGGTAATCCTAGTCTCTCCTTCACAGACTTGGGAACTTGAACTGCAAAACAGAAAAAGACCAAATTAGGGAGGCTGCATAAACGTCAACTTTGTGTTCACATTCGAAAACAAGGCAGGAAAGGTAACTTTGAATCCCGGTGATTAAGACCTCAGCCAACATGCAAAAAGAAACATCGCAGGAAAAGGACAAACAGAGAGCCTAAATACAAAACCCGTGAATCACATCCAGATGCCTGTTTAGTAGCTGTACCTCTCTTTGGTGCTTTGTCAGCATTTCCCGGAACCTCCACCTTCTTCCCCAGCCTTTCAGCAAGGCTGCGCTTCACGGGAAGGGCGCTTACATCAGCTTCAGACAGAGAAAACAAGGAATATTTTAAGAACATTTCTTTGCAGGAAGATTTGAGAACAGTCAACCACAAGCTTCTATTTTTCAAGCATATTTTCATAAAATTGCCTTTCAGCTGCTAAATGGTTTTTTTGCCATTTCTGCAGTCAACACAGATCTCCACTGCAACGCATTTTCCTCTCACATGTCAAAAATACTCTTCGATGCAGTCATATAGAGAAGGCGGCACCTAAATAACAGCTCATAAAAAGTTCTTACCCACGGAGGCTTTCCGTTTTCCTTGTTTCTCAGCAAGATCTAGTCGAACCACAGGTTCCTCCCCTAAAACAAAAGTAAAATTTTTCTATTTCATAGAGACCAGTAGCCAATAGAAATAGTATACTGTTAGCCCATGTCCAAAAAAACCCAGCAAGACACTGTTTTGACAGCTAAACCACACAAACTCATATTACAACTATAATTAACTTAGAAAAAGTATCCATAGTCTCAGTGTTTGCCTCAAATTCCAGCTGAATGTAGTCGAGAATGAATCTGAGTCTGCTTGACAGCTATACTTTGTGCAGAACAGAGCTGCATAAGCAAGCAGAATATTATTAGGTACCAATGCTGAGAAATATTCCTTTCTAAGGTGAATGTCTATGAGTAAAAGTACTTCTTCACTTCTTTCCCTTTCAAAGGAATTTGCACAACTCTAAACAATATAATTTATACACAGACTCCTATCGCACTACTGTCCACACGTGCCACTGTCAGCCTCTTTAAAGCTTCAGAAATTGCTTCTTACATAGCACTGTCCTCTAGAGCTCTTTCTTCTCGTTACTCTCCTGTTTTTCAGTTATCCCCCTATTTGCATACTGACACATTTTTTTCTTTCTCCTGCTACTGCACTTAACCTGAGCACCAAAGCTTTCCAGTACAACCAGGGACTTTCAGCATAAAAGCATGTTTTGAACAGAAGGCGGCAGCACCAGGAGGCTAACAGGGGTGAATTGCCTTCCTTCTTGCTTAACCTTCCAGTTGAGGAGTAATGAAATCAAAACAAAAGCATGAATTATTACCTTCCTCTGTAGACAGTGTCACAGTTCTCACCACTGTCCGGACATTTTCCTTTTCCGGAGCAGGAAAAATCATAGAATCGACGGGAGGAAGAGAAGATCTTGAAGGACCTTCTGCTCAGAGCAAGCAAAACATAAGGAAGTTTACCAAACAGAAAAAACTATCACGAAGAACAAAAAACTGTAATTATTCATTACTGTCAAACATACAGTGACCAGAGCATGCAAATAAGAGAGGTGACTAATTTGCCTCTGGTTGCCCTTGGAATTCCCATCTAGAATACCAGCTGGCTGAGAATCAGGTTGCTCGATGCCCCCAGCTAAACATGGAAGTCTATCCCTCAAGCAGCTCCCAGCCACCATCACCTGCCATTCTGAAGCCAATCAAATTTCACTTCTTTGGCAAATAGTTGGATTCACCAAAGCATAGCCAGCTACCCGGTATTACTGGAAGAATTTTTTTTTGAAAGAAAAATCATCACACAGGATGAAGGTGAAGAGGGTAAGAAAGTAGGGAATATTAACTCACCACCGTGTCTCTTAGTTTTTTCCTTCATTTTCTGCAATTTGATTTCTTCAAGTGTTTTTATTCCAAAATTCAGACCGTCCTCTGAAAACAGAAAACAGTTAATGAGACTAAGGCTTAGAGGCACTCACTGAGGACCACAGATCCTCAGGCTTCTTAGTGCTCAGGAACTTTCAGAAGTATTTAGAATAAACCCTGTCAACACTCCTCACAAGTGAAACAACCATAGAATCAATGGCATTTTGCCCCTCCTTTCACCCTTCAGGGTAAAAACTGTAGTTTTAATTTTAATCCATTTACGTGATATTAGATCCCTCTATCGTTAGATATGGCTTTCAACAGTGGTTGCCAGGCTGCACGTGCAGCCATTTAAACTCCATGCTGTGACCCTGTTTTGTTCTCCAAAAGGAAAGAAAAGGAGTTCAACTTTCTGACCCAATGGGCACATGATGGTATCAGGGAGAAATGAGATCATGGAAATAACCGAGTCCATTCAGCACCCCTACATTCTGTTGTGTTTTTACGCCACATTGCTTTTGAGTTAATTGTCAAGTTCTCCTTCCGATTTATCCTACTACAGGTGCTGGAATACCTTGTTTAGCAGTAGTAGCACTGGCTTTCCGAGTGGAAATCATCCGTAATCCATTTTGGCCTTCCTCAGCTGGTTGCTGGACGGGAGTTTTAGTTTCTTCTCCTTCCGCAGAAAGCTGGTCTGAAGGGGAAAAATCTATTCAGTTATGCATAGGCCAGATTGTTCGTGATTATGTAGCTCATGCAATGACACTTCAGTCCATGGTTCCTATAAAAAAGCTTTTTTTTTTTTTTTTTTTTTTTTTAATACAGCTACACTGACCTGATGAACTCGTAAGTAGACTACCCTAGGACAAAACATCTAGGACTCTAGATTCTCTCTGCAGCTTTAACTACTACACAACATATTACTCTTCAGACAAAAAAAAAGGAATTTCCTTCCTAGTTTCACATAGAGCTTTACACAACAGACCAACTAAAGCCAAGAGTGGTTCTAAGCTTTCCTCCAACA
This sequence comes from Anser anser, assembly GCF_964211835.1. Lineage (NCBI taxonomy): Eukaryota > Metazoa > Chordata > Aves > Anseriformes > Anatidae > Anser > Anser anser. The sequence goes on from NW_028153645.1 coordinate 35,148, forward strand.
TTTCAGGTTCTGTCCACTGACTGCCAGACAAAGCCACCAGTGACCTGACCAGACTGCCTGCCCTATCGCTAGTCAGACCTCAGGTCATCTGTGATTTATACATTGATTTACAGCACAAATTCCTTCCAAGAACCAAAGACTTACACAATCATTTACAGCACAAATTCCTTCCAAGAACCAAACCATGCTCACCATCATCATCTTCATCATCATCTGCAGCATTGATTACAACTGGAGGGTGTGTAGGGCTTGGGACATTTTCCGAGTTTTCCACTTTCATCACCCGCCTTAGCTATGGAGAGGGATTGGACTGGACAGAAAGTTTGTTTTGCTGCAGTGACATCTGAGCCACTTTCAAATCATCGTCCGCGGACTCAGGCGGACTTGGCAGTGTAGCTAGAGGAAGAGGAGGATCATCAGTAATATGGCAGTTTAAAACTTTGACCACAATGCACGAAGATGGTAGCTAAGGCAGATAACCTGCACAGACAATGAATTCAGCATCTCCTTTTGCCCATCCCGCCACTGTTTACACCGTGAACAATGACTTGCCTTCAAACAACAACACATCTCCCTACCACCCAGCAGAGGACGAAACAACAGAAAGCAAACTGCAAGGCAAATATCACACAAAGCAGAGAGAAGCTGAGCATGAAAGCAGAAAACAAATACCAGCAGTACAGCAGCAGTACACTCGGTTTAGCTGACCACCTAGGACTGCAGACCTTTTCCTGCACTCACAAATGGACGGTTACCTGATGTCTCCTACACTATTGGCACCCACTAAGTAATATGCAAAATTAATTCTTCAATACTTAAAGAAAAAGGACCTAAACTCACTCTTGCTTGGTGGTAAGAAGACTCCATCGATGTAACGTCCCTTTGCGTGATGAAAAGCACAGTTGGCTTTCTGACAGCCTACTGGCTGCTTCTCCCAGTAGCAGGGAATCTCACCGCGCTTTTTCTGAAGACAGAAAGAAAGACAAGCTCGTGATAACATGCACCTAAGGTTTGCAAAGAGATGCACAGTTCCAGGTCACGACAGCGATAGGGCTGTCACAATACAGTGCTGAAACATCATTCCAAAGGTCAGTTTATCACGGAAGTATAGTATTTCCGGGCATATTCACAAAGTTTGCAGAAGCTGTAACCACTATGCACGTTTAGCCCTGTCATCGTTCAGTTTGAGAAGACAGGCACTCTCAGACATCAGTTTAGGGTGGGTTAAACTAATACACCTAGGATTATACTAGGATTATTCAGAGGGAAAAAGAACATCTTAAATTGCCTACGTTAACTCTATCCAGAACTACTTCTTGGAGACTTCGTTCTTCTGCACCTTTAACTTTCCCCACTGCTTCCTAGCCCAGGCAGCTAGAACAGCATTATCTGAAGGACTCCGGGACACAAGAGACCTGATAGATCATTATCAAGCCTGCTCTCAGGAGGCTAGTACAGCCTGTTTATTACCCCCCTGCTCCAGCAGGTTTTAGCAGTCTAGTTAGCGGTTATTCTGCATCTGTTGAGACAATACTGTCGGCGTCTAATAAAAGAAAATCTTGCTAAGACATACCTAAGGCATTGATTTTATTTCCCTCTCCTTCCTCCCACCCCCTCCCCTGCTAACAGAAACCAGTGTAATTCCAAAGCAAATGACTCTATCCTGCAAAAGCACAATCAGCACACCTACAGCACTGAAAAATGCTTTTGTTGATTTATTTTGAGAACACATCTTTAGGCACTCACGTCAATTTCCATGTGTCTGAATCGGCAGACATTCCTGAAACAACGACCCTCCTGCCACAGCGTGCAGACTGTCTCGTTCCCCAGAGCAGCTTCGCAGTGGCGGAAGGAACAGTTGTCTCCCTGTAACCAAAAGGAAACCAACAAGGAAAATATAGTACAGCCTCAAAAACGTCCATGCTACTGCCTCAGGTTGCTACGATTGAATTCAGAATCTATCTGGTTATCACGTTAACCAAAGACCAGTGTGCCTCCTCCTCCTACTCTACCCCTTCCTGAAAAAAATGAAAAAAAAAAAAAACAAAAACAAAGCAAAGCAAAGCAAAAGAAACCCAGCCATACCTTGGTACAGGTAGAATAGAAATAGAAGTAGCAATCGTCTCCTTGTTTAGACATGCCGACAAGTTCTGATAACAAGCTCGGGTTCTCTCCACAGGGACTTCCTCTGCTCTTGGAGAGAGCTGTCTTCACCCTTGCTTGGGCTGAAAGTCTTCCACTGGCTTGTGATCAGTGAAATCTTCTTTTTAAAAGTAACCCTAAACAAAGTACCAACAAGTGAAAAATAATGAGTAACAAGCATTTTTCCAGCTTTCTTCTGTTCATCAAATTAGTCTCTTGAGGAGAGCAATGCCTTGAAATCAGCTGTTACGGGAACTAACACAATATTAAACTAAAGTTCTGTAAAGCTGCCAGGAGCTTTGTCAGCAAGTGTTCTCTTCCACGTCCTCAATAATATGCCTTGGAGCACACCTGGAAGCCTGAAAATGGAGTCACTTCTTCAAAAACCACCTGATCATACATGCAAGGCAATGATCAACTATGGCTACGAGTAACTTCTACAGAACGCAGTATGACGCATTAAATAGCATGTTCCAGTCACTGTGGGTCTTCGAGTTCACCTACCTGGACAACCTCAGCAAAGTTATTGATCTTCAAAGACTTCCAGTTAACTTCTCCTGGAGGCCGAACCAACACTGAATCCGTGAATTAATGATAAAGGGGTAGGAAGAATTTGCCTCTCCACTTTGCCAAGGGAACCTCTCATCCACAATTCAAACGTAGGATGTGCTTTTAAACAGCTTATAACTAATGGAGGAAGCAAGTCCATCTGAACACTCTCTCAGACTGGAGACAGCCAGGGTTAGTTAGCTCTTCAAAAAATAAAAACCAAAAAAAAACCCCCACAAAACAAAACAAAAACAAAAAAAACCAGTGCATTTAGAGATGAACTCGTGATTCAAAGTGGCTGCAAAAATGAGGATCCATCTTCCACAGCCAGACAATTTGACTTTTTTTTTTTTTTTTTTATTCAAAATTCAGTATGTTCCAATCTCTGGTCTTCAAGATTTCTTCACCTATTAAGAAAACACTAAAACCTTTCCCCGTCTTTATTACCTGTACAGCAAAAAACACACCAGTGCATAGAAATACACAAATGTGCATACGCATACACACATATGTGTTTAGACACACACACGAGGAGTGAGTGATAGAAAGTTAGCGAGAGCGACAGTGGAAATCAGAAGTTTTGCCTTTTTGACACAGAGAGCGCGTAAAAACTCTCTCATTTTGAGGGAACTAGAAAAAAATGGAGGATCTACCAAATATTTTGATGAGTATGCCTTCGAGGCCAATGCTTTATACCATGAGTGATCTGGGGGCCAGCACACAAATATGCATACATATGTACATGCATACAGGATAAACATATCTATACACACAAGCGTGCACAGTATATGTTGTATGGTATCCATATGGAGAACAACTCGTAGCCCTGATCAGACACGTAGAGTTGCAATCAATTAACAGCAGGAAGACAGCAGATCAAGGATACAGCAAGCTTTGAGAGGCAGGGCAATGCTCACTTTGCCAGTGGCATGGCTGCATGATACCAAGAATTTTGAATTAGTTTGATTTTTTGGAAGCAATTTGTTTTCTTTCTGCGCTGTAGCAAATACCACAGGTTTGCCATCACGTGCTGTTCCCTAATCCATATATCCATCATCATCCATTGCTGCAAGATCATGAAAGGTTAGAAAAGATGACTAAGGTCCAATTTAACAGCCAATGATTTTTCAATGACCAGAGCTGCAACAGATTTTATTTAGCCACAAGCAGGTTTTTTTTTCTGATGTGAAGTCAGATATTTTGATTTTTTTTTTAAGACACTAAATGTCATAAAACCTGCAACCAGACCAGATAAAGTTCAAATTAGAGTGATTCTGAATCCTTTCATTAAAATGCTGCACATTTCTGTGCAAATTATTTCTGACTCTTCTGGACAAAAGCGGATGAAATAGTTCTTACAAATTAATAATAAAAGGTTGGAACCTTTTACTCACACAAACACTAGTGAATTTTCCAGGAAGTATTATTTTGGCAGGGAATTTTCCCAAATCTAAAGTAAAGAGGGGAAAAGTTGGGTTCTCGTATTAGTTGTTGGTTTTGACTGCTTGACAAAGGGAATAAAAACAGTAGTTAAGTGCAAGGTTTCCTTCTCTTCTTTAGTATTGAGAGGAATCGTCACTTCCGACCTTTAGCACCTTCAGAAACACGCTTAGTGCCATGCAGATTCCTCTGCATCTACTTCTAAAAATTACTGGTGCTCCTTAACATGGAAGTTGGACTTGAAATCTTTTCCAGATTGAGCTCTTTTGAATGCCCAAGGAGCTCATCATTTTGCTTGTTGCCTTCCATTTTCCTGAACAGACCCAGAACGCTGTTCAGGGTATGAATGGATCTGGTCTAAGGAATGGGAAGAAAGCAAAAACCAAGGATACCTCACAGCCCTAAATGCCATAAAAAGCAGTCTCATTTTAAAAAAGATCTCCAAAGCTTTTTTTTTTTTTTTTTAACTGACATCTGCCAATATGGCGATCCAAGTGCTGAACAGAAACCAACTGAACTAGCCCCTGAAAGCCTGAATAAAAATGAGTAACTCTGGTGCACTCAGCAGGTCTGTAATAGAAGTTGGCAAGAGTTTTAGATTTCTTTTTTCTCCAGGGTGCTAGTAAAGTTTTTGCGTTACGAGATTTTGAACTCTTTTTGTACAAAAGAATTACAGATGCACTACAGTCACGGTAGCTGGGGGTCTGGAAATACATGCCAACAAGTGTCATAAACTTTGCCTTTGCTGAAGGAAGATAACTAGTCCAAAGAAAACCTGTCTAGTTTGTTTTACAGGCTTGTCTTTCTCAGTATGGAACAAACTGACCTCCCTGGTCTAACTTTCCAGTTGGCTATTCTGCCTTTGTCCTGGAGAGAAGAGCAAGAAGGGAACAAAATATTTTTGCACTCCAAAAAATGCATTAGGGAAGGATTATCACACCTACCTAAGGGTAATTTCTTGTTTGTTTATAAAGCACAAAGTCTTTCTCTTGGACAGTCTCTGTTGCTGGCCTGTTTTGTGCCTTCCATTTATAATAAAGGTATTAAAGATGCTTACCCCGTTTTGGTGGTTTTTTTTTTTTTTTAGAACAGTGTAAGCAGACAGTCGGATGACAAGCAAGAAAGAACAGCATAAACTCCTTGTTGTGACCCTGCTTTTCAATCACCCAGCATCAGCCTGGCTGCAAAACAGTCTCCGCTGATTTACCTGCTTGTTAAAGCACCCCACAGGCTGCAAGTGTTGTGTGCTAGGTGTCAAACTATATTTAACGGTGCATAGGTAAACCATTCATCTTCCCATGGTCGAAGCACAGAACAGCCCCCTGCTAGCACAGCTCATCCTTGCTGTAACTGCTTTTAAACCTATTTGTTGGTAAGAAAAGAGCTCAGTACACCACCTTCACAGGGCAAAAATTCACATGGAAGAGCAGAAAAACCCAGAAGTGCTTCCTGAACTTCACGTTACCAACAGCACCATCGGATTTAGATCCTGGCCTGGCATCCAGGATGCACGGCCTGCAAGCACTGCTGCGATGTGGAAGTGCCAAGGCAGGTTTTTGGCCTGCCCTAAAACACTTTTTTTTTTTTTTTTTTTCTTTAACAAACAATACAAAGAGTGTGCCAGGTATGCTGTAATGCCCGTGTGCCAGGTCAATAGAGGATATCCAAACAACAGAGGCGCTTCTCCTAATTTCCCGCGTGAAAACACTTTCACAGCGTTCTTTTCACGAAGAAACCCCTCTCTATCTTCTCCAATGCTCCAGGACCTGCTGCAGCTGCAGCGGCTGCGCTGGTACAACCCGCATCTTTGACAAATCTTTTCAACAGTTCTGCTTTACCTCGGCACAGTTGAGGTCACTCCTCTTCCTCTTCCAGCTGAGGAAGCAGCTTGCGGGCTCTGCCACACGGTCGGTGCAGAAGCGAAAGCTGGGAACACAGCAGTCAAACTCTCACTGCTAACGAAGCCACCAGGGCAGAGGGCTGACACAGACCCGCCAGAGGCGAACCGTACCCGCTCTCCCTCCCAGCTGCGAGGCTCGCCGCAGCAGCCCCGACCCGAAGCGCTCACAGTGCTTTGCTTGGTGATGTCACCGATGAGTCAGAGTCCCCAGATGAGCATCTGCCTTGCCACTCTTTAATGTTGGTGTTGTTTTTTGGTTGGTTGTTTGCTTGCTTTTGAAACTTATGCAGGTTATGGTAAACCTTCAGGTAAACCACAGATCAATGGGGAAGAAGTCCCACACGAGGGAAGGCCGTGCTTTTCTTCCAGGCAATGGCGCATGCTTTAACATGCTGCATTCGACAAAGAAGCTCTCTCCATTTTGCGCAGTGGCAACAGGCACGACTGCAACACACGCACGTGTAGGCAGCACCTGCAGGTCCCAAACCCTTAACCAATTTTTAGATAGCACCAATTTTTTATGTAGTTGCTTTCCCTTCATCCATAACCCCTTTTTTCCTTTCTTTGTATCGGGTGGCTCTCCTCCATTGTTCTCTCTGTCATTTTCCTCCCCAGTGTCTGAGCAGGCACTGGGAATCGTTTCCAGAGGAAGGGTACTGCTGAAGCTACAACATTTACTCTCAGGGAAAAGAGAGTATGTGAAAGAATACATACTTCCTTTCTTTTCCTTTTTTTTTTTTTTAAATCTCTGAAATCAACGCTGCGGCCTGGCAGCAAATAACTATGGGAGTAATGATGATTCCTCATCCTCACTGTAACGTTGTAGTTAATGTCATAAAGAAGCAATTTCCCCAGACAGTGGCCATTTGAGATGGGAAGGGGCAGTAAGAGGAAGTTTTCCTTAGACTAGCTCTTCCCCCAGAACACCTCGCCATCCAGCAACAAATTCAATTCACCTGCTCCGCCTGATCAGTCAAACGCGCGTCCGACTCCAGCACACGCCACAGCGGTGGTTCTGACGTGGTTTGAGAATCACCTATCCGCAGAATATCTCGGGTTTGTACACTCAAATAACGCAGTCTTTTCCAAATAAGGCCCAGAGCTCACACTCCGAGTGCAGCCTAACAACACCAGAGGGCCGGTAGGCTAAACATTCCCATCCTGGCAACAGGACTGACCCGGGCAACAGTAAGCATCCCTTCTGCACTTTCATTGTGAACATCAGCATAAGGAAACAGAGACCTCCTCGATCCAAGTTTGAAGAAACAAACACAAAGGTCACCCAAGAGGGTTGTTTTCAGCAAACTAACGGAGAAATTAAGGTGACAACCGCGTGCATCCAGAGTTAGTCAGATCCCGAAGGCAGTTCCTTTGGGAAACGCAGGAGCAGCGCGCCAGATGACGGCTACCTTACAGCGCACCCCTCAGAGGCACTGCTACGAAAGGAAGGCAGAAGGTTGGAACTCAAAATAACTCGCAAGGCGGGTTAAGGGGGAAGCTTTAATTTCCTGAGCAGAACCTCCCCCCTGAAGGCAGCCCAGGGACTCTTTGCTTCCCTCGGAAGACGGCAGGGACGGAGGGACACAGGGCCAGATGGACGGCCAGACAGCCCAAAAGGCCTGAGCAAGGGCTGCGGAGCGGGAGGGAAGGGCAGGGCAAGGGGAAGGGCGGCCCTGGGCCTGACAGGGCACCTTGGGCCTAACCCCAGGCAGCAGCTCCCCGTCTCACAGGGCCCGCGGGGGGCTGCCTGTAACAGGAGATGCGGGCAGGTAAATTTTACAAGCACTGCATCACAAATACCCTGCAACACCTGAACTATTCACTGGGACAGCCTCCTTCCTCACCTCCTGAAAGCTCCAGCTGGCAAACCAAGGACAAAATGAAAGGCAGATGTGGAGGACCTCGTAAGATACTGTTTTGTTCCCTACGTGCCCACTGCTGGTGACACGTAATGCCTCCTGTTCCCAAACGACATTGGCACGTTACATCTTTACTACATGCTGAAAGGAACTCAGCAACTTGAACACAACTTAGAATTACCCATCCCGGCAGCAGGCTGTCCAGCTGAAGCTGCTTTCGCCAATCAAGTGTGTCATGCTGCCCCTCAAAGGTTTCTTCCTGGGAACGTCTGCTGTGACACTCCTGACGTATTACTTCTCGGAATGGCAGAACTGCGCTGGGTAGGCCCCACAGCAAGACTCGTATTTCTGTCCTTCCCTTTCAGGAAAGGATCTCCCACCTTGAATTTATTAATTTTCATGATGATGATACACAAATTGAAGTTTTGAAAAACTGAATGCTGATTAACAGATTTCTAGCACAGCCTGTGCATCAAAATTCATTTCTCTCCATTTAGGTAATCTTAGTTTCTGAGTTACAGTTACAGTCAAAATTTTTCTTCTTCGATTTTTTTCTTTTTCTTTTTTTTTTTTTTTTGTGATCAGAAAAACGAGGGGACTGGCTGTCCCAAGTCAGCCGGGGAACTTCTCTTTGGTCGATGCATCAAGGAACTCAGCTCTCTTGGGGAAACTTAAATAGAAAAGACAGATCTCCAAACGGATAAAAAAAATAAATCAAATGATAAAAACCCAACCGACACATCTGATACCCCAGCTTATTGAACAGCACAAGGGTTTAATCTACAGGCTCTGTCCAAAGCAGCAAGAAGTGACAGATTTAATCTGAACCAGTTGCCCGCTCTCACTCTCTGATCTGGAGACGTTATTGGACAAGCATGCGTAGCAGTAACACTTGTAAACACTGGGTTACTGCACCACAGCCCTGAATCCCTCACGGGCCCACTAAGATACTTTTACTGACTGATCCACAATAAGCACTCCCAAAAAGATTCTCAACAAGTTAAACCCTGTTTAGAAAGAATCTGAGGAACCTGTCACTGCAGCAACAAAGGGCTGCAATTGCATGCAAAATCTCCAACACCCTCCTTAGCACCCTGCTAGCTCAAGGACTGTGTGGGGCTTCCGTGCCCTGAACGAGTCCACCCTGGCCACATAATGCAGATGTAATGGTCAAGAAAGCACATAGCATTATCGAAACTTATCAGATCCACAGCAAAAAGAAAAGCCCACGCTTCTATATTTCTCCTCCTTCTCCATTCACAGAAGGAAGAGACTGAAAACAAGCAGATTTGTGGTTTACATTTACAGTTAATGTGAAAAATGGCTATTTGTGAAATACATCACGTATTGTTTCAAGCTACAAACAACTCGCTCCCACAAAGGAAGGACTTTTGACCTCAGCATGCAACCCCAGTTACAAATAACTTCCTATCTACCAGCGGGCCGCGTTCCCCTGGCACTCAGTCACTCCGCAGCACGGCAGCCACCTTTGTTCTAAGGATGGCAAATTCTACTTAGAAACGCTCTGTAGAAGAGTGATGCTGTCCCCTTTTAACACGATCCGGCCTGCAGCACAGAGAAGGGAAAGAGGGGATTAGAGAGAGCCCAGAACCTGAGAATAATCTCGTGTTTTCAGAAAGTGTTTCGTGTGGTTGAGCAGGGTTTTGCCCATCACGCAGAGTGCAGGCCGCCTGGTATTACACGTTTCAAAGACCAGAACTGGTCTCAGGCAGGGACAGATTCTCCTTCATTCAGCAAAATCAGCAGCTCAAAAATCATCAGGGACAGAGATGTAGCCAGGAATTGCTCACTGAACTTCAACAGCAAGGCTCGTCACACGGTTGGTACCTCTCAGTGCTGCTACCTAGAAGGCTCACCCGGGCAGGTTTCAGACCGCGCGTCACTCGGGTTGCACAGACACACGACACACCCAGCTGTTTCCTTGATTTTGTCTTGGAGTGAATCTCCTCTGCGTCGTCCAGCGCCAAATTCACGTACTCGTCAAAGCCCTAGAAATCGGCAACAGTGGCAATTAGTTCAGCAACAACACGAACCATCATCAGCTTTGCTGAGCCAGGCTGGACAATGAAGACTAATTGTTAGAGAAGCACGATTTCTTTTTTCCCTTGGGCTAGTTTTTCTTGACAAGAAAAAATAGGATTGTGAATGAGGGAAAACAAACTAACGACGTAACGTGGGGTCGTGCTGACACTCACGATGATGCAGCCTTCTATCCGCACGTTCACTTGCTCAGCCACACCTGGATCCTCGAGCTCTGCAGAACGAAGGAGGAGAGTAAATTGGAACACAAACACCGCGAGCAGTTTTGTTCTCTCTCGTGTGTTCAGAAATACCCGCTAACCATAGCCGCTAGAGCTCCCAAACACTCCAAGGAGCAACTCTCAGGGGCAGTTTCAATTAACAGTCTGACATTTTAGAGTCTTATATGACTGGGTGAATACTACACGTTTGCTGAAGGACACGTTTCCAGTCACAAGGGAACACTCCTGCACGCCCGGCTGCACGATCCCACTCCCGTTAACACGAGGGCGAAACGCCGGGCTGCGCAGCAGCTCCTTGTACCCACCAGCACGCCGCACAGCTCTCCATTCCCCACAAACCTGCCCCGAGCAACGGGTGGGAGCCGAAAACTCAGCGAGGGAGATCCCCGGACCCTCCCCGCTCCCCCCACCCCCCCCAAATCCCCATCCCCATCCCCTCCCCGTCCTCTCCCCGCGCTACTCACGCTCTGCAGGTAGCGGAAGATGAGGTTCTGGGGCGCTGCGTGAAGGGCTCAGCACGGGGACAAGAGCTCCAGGCCCGGGACAAGGCCTCAGGACAAGGCCTCAAACCCTGCAACGAGGCCCCAGGGCCCCGGGACAAGGCCTCAAGGCCCGGGCCGAGACCCCTGAGGCCGGGGCCGCCCCCCACCCGCTCCCCCGTCGCTCCCCGGCCGCAGGAAGGCTACGATGGGCTGCACCATCACCTTCTGCACCTTCTGGTCCTGCCCGCGGTACGCCATGGCTGCCGCCGCCTCGCTGCTCCCGCCGCCCCTGCTGGGCCGCCTCCGGAAGTCCCTGAGGCCGGGCGGGAGCGCGCAAGGGACGCTGGGATGCTGGAGGAGCGTGGGGGGCCGCTCTAGCAGGCCGGGAGGACCGCGTCTCTATGGTTGCAGGCAGGGGTCCCTGCGCTAGCTTTATTGGCGAGCAGCGAGGCTGGGGGGGGGAGGGGGGCAAGACAGCCTTAAATAAAATACAAATATAAAAAGTGTTATAAATGGCTGAGTCCCAAATAGGATTACAATCAAAGTTTACAATTTATTAAACGAATAGAGGCAAGCAAGCAGCGCTGGGTGCGCCGGGAGTCTCTGCTCCCCCAGGACGCACGCCTGTTACGTAAGGCGGCTGGTTTTGATGCTCCCAGGCTAATACATATTCATTGCTACTTCGAGAAGAGGCAGGGTTATTAGAATTGGTTTCCGGAATCCGAAACCCCTCCCAGGGGCGCCTGCGTACCAGTCTCTGGTGGTCTCTCGGGGCTTGCTCGGGCTGAATGCTGGTTGTCTTCCTCTCAGGCTTTTGTCCTTCAATTGTCCTTCAGCTCCCCCTTCCTCCTCGTTTGGGAGCCTCTGCGCCGGATTTCAGAAACTCTAGCAACATCCCCTGCAGTAGTCAGCACTTTTCCCTAAAAACCCCTTTGTTCTCTTATCACCTAGACCCGGGCCTCGATGGTAACCCTTCAAATCCCTTAGTGACACGAATTGCTGGACCATTCCTTACAAAAGGAAGGATAAAATATGTAGAGGAGCAATGGCACCCGCGAAAGCCCGGCGCCGCGGGCAGAGGCAGCGAAGGTTGACGGCAGAACAGTGCTCGGTTTGAACACGGAGAGGGAAAGCGAGGGGAAGGTGGCCGAAGCCGGCCGCAGTCTCTGAGCTCTCCTCCTCCTGATTGTTTTCTCTCAAAGCCATTTCTGTCTGTGTGCGGGCACCCGGAGCCGGCAGAAGTCCCCGTGAAGTCCTTCGGCAGGACGGAGGGCTGTGTGGGCTCCAGTGAGAGAGGGAGTTAGGAGAATCTTATCAAGTAGAGATAGAGCGCTGACAGCGTTAAACTAGGATGCTACTTAGTGTCTTTGCTAACTATGGTGCATTGTGCCAATTAACTAAAGCAAGAAGCCTTGGGCCCCTTACCAAGGTCAGTCTCCTAATAAGAGAGTGAGCCTGTCTTAAGAAACTGGGAGAAACTGGTCCTGCAGATGGACAAGAGCCAAGGAGCAACTGAGTCTGCGCAAAGACAAGAGGTCAACTAGCGGTGACGAGGAAGAGTCATCAATCTTCATGCCCACGACCTCCCGTGCTGCCCAGCGCTGAATAAACATACCTACTTTACAATCTCACTGATTGTGGAGTCCCTTTTCCGCAAGTCACTAGCAGCGGTTTCTTCCGCAGAGGTTTTCCCAGAGCCGCTTCAAAGCTTCCCTCGCGGAGCTGGGGCGTCGCAGGGGGTCGTCAAAGCACGCACACACACACACACACACACACACAGGCGTTGTTGTCCAAACAGAAAGTATTTACAACAAATTCGACAAGCGGTTTTCCTCTGCCAGCAGCAAATGCCTGAGGGCCCCTACAGCTTCACAAATCATAGCACAAAGAGCCTAAAGTTCCTCTAAAATTTAGGGAAATGATTCAAAATAGATCTGCTAGGGGAAAACGATCACTGGCGGCAGGGTACACAATACACGCGAGTCTCAGCTCTCCTCCGCAGGGTCAGTGCCCACGCCCAAGTGCGACGCTGATGGCACCCGAACATTTGCTGTAGCAGGCAGCAGAGCCAGCAGCTCAGGGGAGCAATTTTAAAAACCAGGAGGCACTTAAACCAACCCTTAATTGACCCAGTTACTGCAGGAGAGTCCCGACTACTCGCCCTGGAGTCCTACTGTCACCAGCAAAAAGCACCAACCAAAGCTTGGGGGAACTTTGGTACAGCACAAGAGAAGGGAGTGGGGGTAGCGTAGCCGTATCGCAGAGCTGCTGCTTTTCACACCATTTTATCATCCCTGATAATTGAAAGTAAGGCCGGGTGGGCTGACCCCACCACCACCACTCCTGGCAGCATGTTTGGTCCACAACGCTAGAATAATTATTTTGCTCCCTCCCGCCCCTACAGCTTCATCATCTGAAAAGATTACAGTCAAAACAATGGCATACACAAATAAAAGTCAAGAGTTGACATAGTAACTCCGGGATTTGGGTATCAACTGTCCGAGAAATCAGAACACCCAGGCTTCACAATGTGCCCAACATCGAGCTGTGCCAAGGGGGGCGGAAGGAAGAAGCTTTCCGTTTAAGCCTTCAGAGCATCGCTCCATCACTACGTCAATTCACAGCCACCACAGCGTGCCGATGGACATCTTTCTGTGCCAAAAGAAACAAGTGCTTTGTCCTCTTGATATCAAAGGTAGCCACCTATAGTTACGGAACCATGCACAAGACCTTAACTCTGACCAGCAGGAAAACTTAGGACAACTGAGTGCAGATCCTGCCAATTTCTACCAGTTCCAACTGTGCTTTAAGTCTCATTGCAAAGCCTCAGTTAGAAAAAGGATCACCTCAGGGTATCCAACAAGAAGAAGAGTTGTTTTCTTTTTTTTCTTTTTTTTTTTTTTTTTAAATATACCATAGGACTATGCAGTTCAATCATCAATCATCTTGGAAAGCTCAAGGAGGAGGTCATCCTCATCCTTCCCTGGGTCCAAGTCGAGCTCGGCTTCCAGTATGCCGTCTGAGAGTTCCCAAAGTAGCATCTCTAAATCCTCGTCTACAGATACGGGCGCGTTGCCTGTGGAACTCAGCCGGCGTGTCCTTGCTTCTTCTAGCTGGGAAGAAGCTGAAGTCGAGCTTGAGAACTCCATTGGCTCCACGGATTCTGCCTGGCTTCCAAGATGTGCTTCAGGTCTTGGCAGAGCAAGGAAGAGAACAATCAGTATATGCCATTTCTTAATGGGAAATCCCTTTTCTGCAAACCGGCTCTTAAAACCGTAGCCAACCCCTCCTGCACTTCAATCTTACCCAGGGATTGTTATTCAATTAACCCAGGGCTACATTTAGAGCCCAATATATTAGCAGGTACATTTTTCAGTTTGGGGGTTTCTCTGTGAAGCCAGAGCACCCGGAGTCTAGCAAAGATGGGAAACCAACATGGCCTCCCGGAAGCCCAGTGTCCGAGAACTACATCTCCCGGCATGCTCTGGGAAAACAATATGGACTCCCGGAAACCCGGTGGCCAAGAACTACATTTCCCAGCACTCCCCAGAAAATTGAGCCTCGCACCTTGCCGTAGGACGCCATTTTTTGCTCTGTTACATTACCGGTTTCGTGTTTATGGAGGGTTTTCCCGCCGTTTTGGGGGGTTTCCCCTCAATTTCGGGTTTTCAGCTCTCCATTTCAGAGTTCTTCCCCGCAATTTTGGGGTTCCTTCCCCTAATTTGGTGCTTCGCCCCCCCCCCACTTTTGGGGTTCCCCCTCCATTTTGGGGATTCCCCCCAATTCCAAGCCCCCCACAATTTTGGAGGCCCCCACCATCCTTTCTTGGCCTGCCACCCTAATATTAAGGTTCTTTCCCCCAATGTTGGGGTTCTCACCACATGTTTGAGGTTCCTTCCCTTAATTTGGGGCTTAGCTCCCCGGGATCTGGGGCTTTAACCCCAATTTTGGGGGTCCCCCCCAAGTTTGGGGATTCCTCCCCAGGTCTGGGGGGGGTCCACATTCAATTCTGGAATTTCACACTTCCATTTAAGTCTTCTTCCCCCCAATTTGGGGGTTCACCCACCCAATTTTGGGGGTTCCTCCCCTAATTTGGGGGGACCCGACCAATTTTGGGGGTCCCCCCCAATTGTAGAGTCCCCCACCCTCCTTTTTTGGGTTCCCCCCTAATATTAAAGAGTTCTTCCGCCCAATTTTGGGGGACCCCACAATTTGGCCGTTCCTTCCCCTAACTTTGGGCTTCAACCCTTCGATTTTGGGGGGGGCTCCCCCCCTCTTATTTTGGCCTTCCGCCCTAATATTAGGCCTAACCCCTAAGAACCTTGACCCCTAAGCCTATGGCAACCACGGATCTAACCCTAACCCCTACCCCAACAAACCCTAGAAACCCTAACCCTAAAAACCCTTGCAGCCCTAACCCGATAAAATTTACCACACTAAACCCCTGAAGACTGTTCTGGGGGGTCCACATTCAATTCTGGAATTTCACACTTCCATTTAAGTGTTCTTCCCCCCCAATACGGGGGTTCGCCCACCCAATTTTGGGGGTTCCTCCCCTAATTGGGGGGGACACAACCAATTTTGGGGGGGACACAACCAATTTTGGGGGGGACACAACCAATTTTAGAGTCCCCCACCCTCCTTTTTTGGGTTTCCCCCAATATTAAGAGCTCTTCCGCTCAATTTTGGGGGACCCCACAATTTTGACGTTCCTTCCCCTAACTTTGGGCTTCAACCCTTCAATTTTGGGTGGGCTCCTCCCCTCTTATTTTGGCCTTCCGCCCTAATATTAGGCCTAACCCCTAAGAACCTTGACCCCTAACCCTATGGCAACCACGGATCTAACCCTAACCCCTACCCCAACAAACCCTAGAAACCCTAACCCTAAAAACCCTTACAGCCCTAACCCGATAAAATTTACCACACTAAACCCCTGAAGACTGTTCTGGGGGGTCCACATCCAATTCTGGAATTTCACACTTCCATTTAAGTCTTCTTCCCCCCAATTTGGGGGTTCGCCCACCCAATTTTGGGGGTTCCTCCCCTAATTTGGGGGGGACACAACCGATTTTAGAGTCCCCCACCCTCCTTTTTTGGGTTCCCCCCTAATATTAAAAGTTCTTCCGCCCAATTTTGGGGGACCCCACAATTTTGACGTTCCTTCCCCTAACTTGGGGCTTCAACCCTTCAATTTTGGGGGGGGCTCCCACCCTCTTATTTTGGCCTTCCGCCCTAATATTAGGCCTAACCCCTAAGAACCTTGACCCCTAACGCTATGGCAACCACGGATCTAACCCTAACCCCTACCCCAACAAACCCTAGAAACCCTAACCCTAAAAACCCTTACAGCCCTAACCCGATAAAATTTACCACACTAAACCCCTGAAGACTGTTCTGGGGGGTCCACATTCAATTCTGGAATTTCACACTTCCACTTAGGTGTTCTGCCCCCCCAATATGGGGGTTCGCCCACCCAATTTTGGGGGTTCCTCCCTTAATTGGGGGGGACACAACCAATTTTGGGGGGGACACAACCAATTTGGGGGGGTCCCCCCAATTTTAGAGTCCCCCACCCTCCTTTTTTGGGTTTCCCCCAATATTAAGAGCTCTTCCGCCCTATTTTGGGGGACCCCACAATTTTGACGTTTCTTCCCCTAAATTGGGGCTTCGACCCTTCAATTTTGGGGGGGGCTCCCCCCTTAGTTTGGCCTTCCACCCTAATATTGGGCCTTACCCCTAAGAACCCTGACCCCTAACACTACGGCTCCCACGGATCTAACCCTAACCCCTACCCCAAAAAACCCTAGAAACCCTAACCCTAAAAACCCTTACAGTCCTAACCCGATAAAATTTACCACACTAGACCTACGCCTAAAAGCCCTAACCCTAAAAATTAAGACCCTCTAAACCCTAACCCAAAACGTAAAGATTCTCAAAGCCCTAACGCTGGAGACCCTAACCTTAAAAAAAAAAAAAATAAGACCTTAAAACCCTAACCCTAAATACCTGACCATAACTAAAACCCTAAGACCCTAACCCTAAAAACCCTATCAACACTAAAACCACAAAATACTTTAAAACCTTAACACACTAACCCCCAAACCCTAACCCTTATAACTCCAACCCTAACAACCTTAAAATCCTAACCCTAAACCCTGGAAACCCTAACCCTGAAACCCAACCCTAGTGCCTTAGCCCTGAAACCTTAAAACCCTAACACCTTATTAGAAACACTCTGTAACCAATACCATAGGCTCAGGCAAGTATCTCAGTGAGGTAGCATTTTTATTCACGATTGCAATGGCAGGCGTCCCACAAGCCACCTACTAGTTCCATAACACAGTTTATATAATTTTTTTTTTCCTCTCGGTGACCAGGACCCTCCCCAGTTTCCCCATTGACTGGGTAATCCATGTTCACGATCTATCCAGTGCTTCACAGAAAATACACAGCTGCTGGCCTGTTACTAGTCAATTTTATTTTTTTCTTGACTGTTTTCCTCTTTGAGGTGGTAATGTTTCTTACGCCGTGATTTCCACCCAATTGCTCTAAGGATTCTGGTTGTCTGCATTTTACAAGGTTGTCTGTTAAGCTTTCTTATCACTGCAAGCATATATCAATACCACCCTCCTTCCCTCTAAACGATGTAACTCTGTGCAAAAACATTTTTATTCCCACAACCTTGATCCCCTTACCCTAAAATCCTTATTCTCTTTAACCCTAACAACTCTAACCACAACCCTAACCCTTCATATCAAACCCCCGACGCTAATGACACTGACTAATGATCCAAACCCCAAGCCCCAGGCAACCAACAAAGAAACAGACACAAAGCTGAAAACTACAAAAAAGGCAAAACCCTGGATACAGACCCCAAATCACAAACACGCTACCAAAATGCTACAGAAAAGCCCCAGACGCAGGCCCCAAGCACTACAGCTAGGCCCCAGAAGCTCTAGACACATCCCAAAGCCAAAATGCGATCCCCAAACACTACAGAAAAGCCCCCAAACACCAGACACAGGCTGCAGAAGTCTACAAGCAGGCCCCAGCCACACCCGGATGCAGACCCCAACTGTCCACAAGCAGCTCCCAACCCACCCCCCCCCCATGAACTGGACCCCCCCCCACCACCACCCAGATGCATGCCCCAGGCCCCAGGCCTCAGCCCCAGCCCCCACACCCCAGACTCAGGCCCCAAAGGTGTACAACCAGCTCCCAACTGCCCCCCTCAAAGGGAGGCCCCAAAGCCTGCCAGAGGACCCTAGAGCGTACAAGCAGCTCCCAACCCCCCCGGCACAGGCCCCAACCCCCCCCCAGACACAGGCCCCAAAGGTGTACAAGCAACTCCCCATCCTCCCCAGAGGCACGCCCCAAAGGTGTACAAACAGCCCCAACCCCCCAAGACCCAGACCCCTACAGCGTAGAAGCAGCTCCCAACCCCATGCCCCCAAGGCACATGCCCCAACCCCTCCCCCAAGGCAGGCCCTAACAGTGTACAAGCAGCTCCCACCCCCCCCCAGACGCAGGCCCCAAAGGTGTACAAGCAGGCCCCTACAGTATACAAGCAGCTCACAACCACCCCCCCAAAGGCAGGCCCCAAGCCCCTCCAGATGCAAGCCCGAAAGGTTAAAACCAGCTCCAACCCCCTAACCCCCCCCGCCCCGCGCAGACGCAGGCCCCAAAGGTGTACAAGCAGCTCCCAACCCCTCCAAGGCAGGCCCCAAAAGTGTACAGGCAGGCCCCTACAGTGTAGAAACGCTCCAACCCCCCCCGCTTCCACCTCGAGGGAGGCCCTCCCCCCCCAGTATACACGAAGCTCCCAACCCCCTCTCAGAGGAATGCCTAAAAAAGTATACAAGCAGCTCCTAACACCCCCCACCCCCCCCCCCCAAAAGAGGCAGTCCCCAAAGGTGTACAAGCAGGCCCTCAAATCCCTTAGGTGTACAAGCAGGCCCTTCAAATCCCTTAGCCCCTGCGCCAGCTTTATTGGCGAGCAGCGAGGCTGGGGGGGGAGGGGGGCAAGACAGCCTTAAATAAAATAGAAATATAAAAAGTGTTATAAATGGCTGTTATAAATCCAAATAGGATTACAATCAAAGTTTACAATTTATTAAACGAATAGAGGCAAGCAAGCAGCGCTGGGTGCGCCGGGAGTCTCTGCTCCCCCAGGACGCACGCCTGTTACGTAAGGCGGCTGGTTTTGATGCTCCCAGGCTAATACATATTCATTACTACTTCGAGAAGAGGCAGGGTTATTAGAATTGGTTTCTGGAATCCGAAACCCCTCCCAGGGGCGCCTGCGTACCAGTCTCTGGTGGTCTCTCGGGGCTTGCTCGGGCTGAATGCTGGTTGTCTTCCTCTCAGGCTTTTGTCCTTCAATTGTCCTTCAGCTCCCCCTTCCTCCTCGTTTGGGAGCCTCTGCGCCGGATTTCAGAAACTCTAGCAACATCCCCTGCAGTAGTCAGCACTTTTCCCTAAAAACCCCTTTGTTCTCTTATCACCTAGACCCGGGCCTCGATGGTAACCCTTCAAATCCCTTAGTGACACGAATTGCTGGACCATTCCTTACAAAAGGAAGGATAAAATATGTAGAGGAGCAATGGCACCTGCGAAAGCCCGGCGCCGCGGGCAGAGGCAGCGAAGGTTGACGGCAGAACAGTGCTCGGTTTGAACACGGAGAGGGAAAGCGAGGGGAAGGTGGCCGAAGCCGGCCGCAGTCTCTGAGCTCTCCTCCTCCTGATTGTTTTCTCTCAAAGCCATTTCTGTCTGTGTGCGGGCACCCGGAGCCGGCAGAAGTCCCCGTGAAGTCCTTCGGCAGGACGGAGGGCTGCGTGGGCTCCAGTGAGAGAGGGAGTTAGGAGAATCTTATCAAGTAGAGATAGAGCGCTGACAGCGTTAAACTAGGATGCTACTTAGTGTCTTTGCTAACTATGGTGCATTGTGCCAATTAACTAAAGCAAGAAGCCTTGGGCCCCTTACCAAGGTCAGTCTCCTAATAAGAGAGTGAGCCTGTCTTAAGAAACTGGGAGAAACTGGTCCTGCAGATGGACAAGAGCCAAGGAGCAACTGAGTCTGCGCAAAGACAAGAGGTCAACTAGCGGTGACGAGGAAGAGTCATCAATCTTCATGCCCACGACCTCCCGTGCTGCCCAGCGCTGAATAAACATACCTACTTTACAATCTCACTGATTGTGGAGTCCCTTTTCCGCAAGTCACTAGCAGCGGTTTCTTCCGCAGAGGTTTTCCCAGAGCCGCTTCAAAGCTTCCCTCGCGGAGCTGGGGCGTCGCAGGGGGTCGTCAAAGCACGCACACACACACACACACACACACACACACACACACAGGCATTGTTGTCCAAACAGAAAGTATTTACAACAAATTCGACAAGCGGTTTTCCTCTGCCAGCAGCAAATGCCTGAGGGCCCCTACAGCTTCACAAATCATAGCACAAAGAGCCTAAAGTTCCTCTAAAATTTAGGGAAATGATTCAAAATAGATCTGCTAGGGGAAAACGATCACTGGCGGCAGGGTACACAATACACGCGAGTCTCAGCTCTCCTCCGCAGGGTCAGTGCCCACGCCCAAGTGCGACGCTGATGGCACCCGAACATTTGCTGTAGCAGGCAGCAGAGCCAGCAGCTCAGGGGAGCAATTTTAAAAACCAGGAGGCACTTAAACCAACCCTTAATTGACCCAGTTACTGCAGGAGAGTCCCGACTACTCGCCCTGGAGTCCTACTGTCACCAGCAAAAAGCACCAACCAAAGCTTGGGGGAACTTTGGTACAGCACAAGAGAAGGGAGTGGGGGTAGCGTAGCCGTATCGCAGAGCTGCTGCTTTTCACACCATTTTATCATCCCTGATAATTGAAAGTAAGGCCGGGTGGGCTGACCCCACCACCACCACTCCTGGCAGCATGTTTGGTCCACAACGCTAGAATAATTATTTTGCTCCCTCCCGCCCCTACAGCTTCACCATCTGAAAAGATTACAGTCAAAACAATGGCATACACAAATAAAAGTCAAGAGTTGACATAGTAACTCCGGGATTTGGGTATCAACTGTCCGAGAAATCAGAACACCCAGGCTTCACAATGTGCCCAACATCGAGCTGTGCCAAGGGGGGCGGAAGGAAGAAGCTTTCCGTTTAAGCCTTCAGAGCATCGCTCCATCACTACGTCAATTCACAGCCACCACAGCGTGCCGATGGACATCTTTCTGTGCCAAAAGAAACAAGTGCTTTGTCCTCTTGATATCAAAGGTAGCCACCTATAGTTACGGAACCATGCACAAGACCTTAACTCTGACCAGCAGGAAAACTTAGGACAACTGAGTGCAGATCCTGCCAATTTCTACCAGTTCCAACTGTGCTTTAAGTCTCATTGCAAAGCCTCAGTTAGAAAAAGGATCACCTCAGGGTATCCAACAAGAAGAAGAGTTGTTTTCTTTTTTTTCTTTTTTTTTTTTTTTTTTAAATATACCATAGGACTATGCAGTTCAATCATCAATCATCTTGGAAAGCTCAAGGAGGAGGTCATCCTCATCCTTCCCTGGGTCCAAGTCGAGCTCGGCTTCCAGTATGCCGTCTGAGAGTTCCCAAAGTAGCATCTCTAAATCCTCGTCTACAGATACGGGCGCGTTGCCTGTGGAACTCAGCCGGCGTGTCCTTGCTTCTTCTAGCTGGGAAGAAGCTGAAGTCGAGCTTGAGAACTCCATTGGCTCCACGGATTCTGCCTGGCTTCCAAGATGTGCTTCAGGTCTTGGCAGAGCAAGGAAGAGAACAATCAGTATATGCCATTTCTTAACGGGAAATCCCTTTTCTGCAAACCGGCTCTTAAAACCGTAGCCAACCCCTCCTGCACTTCAATCTTACCCAGGGATTGTTATTCAATTAACCCAGGGCTACATTTAGAGCCCAATATATTAGCAGGTACATTTTTCAGTTTGGGGGTTTCTCTGTGAAGCCAGAGCACCCGGAGTCTAGCAAAGATGGGAAACCAACATGGCCTCCCGGAAGCCCAGTGTCCGAGAACTACATCTCCCGGCATGCTCTGGGAAAACAATATGGACTCCCGGAAACCCGGTGGCCAAGAACTACATTTCCCAGCACTCCCCAGAAAATTGAGCCTCGCACCTTGCCGTAGGACGCCATTTTTTGCTCTGTTACATTACCGGTTTCGTGTTTATGGAGGGTTTTCCCGCCGTTTTGGGGGGTTTCCCCTCAATTTCGGGTTTTCAGCTCTCCATTTCAGAGTTCTTCCCCGCAATTTTGGGGTTCCTTCCCCTAATTTGGTGCTTCGCCCCCCCCCCACTTTTGGGGTTCCCCCTCCATTTTGGGGATTCCCCCCAATTCCAAGCCCCCCACAATTTTGGAGGCCCCCACCATCCTTTCTTGGCCTGCCACCCTAATATTAAGGTTCTTTCCCCCAATGTTGGGGTTCTCACCACATGTTTGAGGTTCCTTCCCTTAATTTGGGGCTTAGCTCCCCGGGATCTGGGGCTTTAACCCCAATTTTGGGGGTCCCCCCCAAGTTTGGGGATTCCTCCCCAGGTCTGGGGGGGGTCCACATTCAATTCTGGAATTTCACACTTCCATTTAAGTCTTCTTCCCCCCAATTTGGGGGTTCACCCACCCAATTTTGGGGGTTCCTCCCCTAATTTGGGGGGACCCGACCAATTTTGGGGGTCCCCCCCAATTGTAGAGTCCCCCACCCTCCTTTTTTGGGTTCCCCCCTAATATTAAAGAGTTCTTCCGCCCAATTTTGGGGGACCCCACAATTTGGCCGTTCCTTCCCCTAACTTTGGGCTTCAACCCTTCGATTTTGGGGGGGGCTCCCCCCCTCTTATTTTGGCCTTCCGCCCTAATATTAGGCCTAACCCCTAAGAACCTTGACCCCTAAGCCTATGGCAACCACGGATCTAACCCTAACCCCTACCCCAACAAACCCTAGAAACCCTAACCCTAAAAACCCTTGCAGCCCTAACCCGATAAAATTTACCACACTAAACCCCTGAAGACTGTTCTGGGGGGTCCACATTCAATTCTGGAATTTCACACTTCCATTTAAGTGTTCTTCCCCCCCAATACGGGGGTTCGCCCACCCAATTTTGGGGGTTCCTCCCCTAATTGGGGGGGACACAACCAATTTTGGGGGGGACACAACCAATTTTGGGGGGGACACAACCAATTTTAGAGTCCCCCACCCTCCTTTTTTGGGTTTCCCCCAATATTAAGAGCTCTTCCGCTCAATTTTGGGGGACCCCACAATTTTGACGTTCCTTCCCCTAACTTTGGGCTTCAACCCTTCAATTTTGGGTGGGCTCCTCCCCTCTTATTTTGGCCTTCCGCCCTAATATTAGGCCTAACCCCTAAGAACCTTGACCCCTAACCCTATGGCAACCACGGATCTAACCCTAACCCCTACCCCAACAAACCCTAGAAACCCTAACCCTAAAAACCCTTACAGCCCTAACCCGATAAAATTTACCACACTAAACCCCTGAAGACTGTTCTGGGGGGTCCACATCCAATTCTGGAATTTCACACTTCCATTTAAGTCTTCTTCCCCCCAATTTGGGGGTTCGCCCACCCAATTTTGGGGGTTCCTCCCCTAATTTGGGGGGGACACAACCGATTTTAGAGTCCCCCACCCTCCTTTTTTGGGTTCCCCCCTAATATTAAAAGTTCTTCCGCCCAATTTTGGGGGACCCCACAATTTTGACGTTCCTTCCCCTAACTTGGGGCTTCAACCCTTCAATTTTGGGGGGGGCTCCCACCCTCTTATTTTGGCCTTCCGCCCTAATATTAGGCCTAACCCCTAAGAACCTTGACCCCTAACGCTATGGCAACCACGGATCTAACCCTAACCCCTACCCCAACAAACCCTAGAAACCCTAACCCTAAAAACCCTTACAGCCCTAACCCGATAAAATTTACCACACTAAACCCCTGAAGACTGTTCTGGGGGGTCCACATTCAATTCTGGAATTTCACACTTCCACTTAGGTGTTCTGCCCCCCCAATATGGGGGTTCGCCCACCCAATTTTGGGGGTTCCTCCCTTAATTGGGGGGGACACAACCAATTTTGGGGGGGACACAACCAATTTGGGGGGGTCCCCCCAATTTTAGAGTCCCCCACCCTCCTTTTTTGGGTTTCCCCCAATATTAAGAGCTCTTCCGCCCTATTTTGGGGGACCCCACAATTTTGACGTTTCTTCCCCTAAATTGGGGCTTCGACCCTTCAATTTTGGGGGGGGCTCCCCCCTTAGTTTGGCCTTCCACCCTAATATTGGGCCTTACCCCTAAGAACCCTGACCCCTAACACTACGGCTCCCACGGATCTAACCCTAACCCCTACCCCAAAAAACCCTAGAAACCCTAACCCTAAAAACCCTTACAGTCCTAACCCGATAAAATTTACCACACTAGACCTACGCCTAAAAGCCCTAACCCTAAAAATTAAGACCCTCTAAACCCTAACCCAAAACGTAAAGATTCTCAAAGCCCTAACGCTGGAGACCCTAACCTTAAAAAAAAAAAAAATAAGACCTTAAAACCCTAACCCTAAATACCTGACCATAACTAAAACCCTAAGACCCTAACCCTAAAAACCCTATCAACACTAAAACCACAAAATACTTTAAAACCTTAACACACTAACCCCCAAACCCTAACCCTTATAACTCCAACCCTAACAACCTTAAAATCCTAACCCTAAACCCTGGAAACCCTAACCCTGAAACCCAACCCTAGTGCCTTAGCCCTGAAACCTTAAAACCCTAACACCTTATTAGAAACACTCTGTAACCAATACCATAGGCTCAGGCAAGTATCTCAGTGAGGTAGCATTTTTATTCACGATTGCAATGGCAGGCGTCCCACAAGCCACCTACTAGTTCCATAACACAGTTTATATAATTTTTTTTTTCCTCTCGGTGACCAGGACCCTCCCCAGTTTCCCCATTGACTGGGTAATCCATGTTCACGATCTATCCAGTGCTTCACAGAAAATACACAGCTGCTGGCCTGTTACTAGTCAATTTTATTTTTTTCTTGACTGTTTTCCTCTTTGAGGTGGTAATGTTTCTTACGCCGTGATTTCCACCCAATTGCTCTAAGGATTCTGGTTGTCTGCATTTTACAAGGTTGTCTGTTAAGCTTTCTTATCACTGCAAGCATATATCAATACCACCCTCCTTCCCTCTAAACGATGTAACTCTGTGCAAAAACATTTTTATTCCCACAACCTTGATCCCCTTACCCTAAAATCCTTATTCTCTTTAACCCTAACAACTCTAACCACAACCCTAACCCTTCATATCAAACCCCCGACGCTAATGACACTGACTAATGATCCAAACCCCAAGCCCCAGGCAACCAACAAAGAAACAGACACAAAGCTGAAAACTACAAAAAAGGCAAAACCCTGGATACAGACCCCAAATCACAAACACGCTACCAAAATGCTACAGAAAAGCCCCAGACGCAGGCCCCAAGCACTACAGCTAGGCCCCAGAAGCTCTAGACACATCCCAAAGCCAAAATGCGATCCCCAAACACTACAGAAAAGCCCCCAAACACCAGACACAGGCTGCAGAAGTCTACAAGCAGGCCCCAGCCACACCCGGATGCAGACCCCAACTGTCCACAAGCAGCTCCCAACCCACCCCCCCCCCATGAACTGGACCCCCCCCCACCACCACCCAGATGCATGCCCCAGGCCCCAGGCCTCAGCCCCAGCCCCCACACCCCAGACTCAGGCCCCAAAGGTGTACAACCAGCTCCCAACTGCCCCCCTCAAAGGGAGGCCCCAAAGCCTGCCAGAGGACCCTAGAGCGTACAAGCAGCTCCCAACCCCCCCGGCACAGGCCCCAACCCCCCCCCAGACACAGGCCCCAAAGGTGTACAAGCAACTCCCCATCCTCCCCAGAGGCACGCCCCAAAGGTGTACAAACAGCCCCAACCCCCCAAGACCCAGACCCCTACAGCGTAGAAGCAGCTCCCAACCCCATGCCCCCAAGGCACATGCCCCAACCCCTCCCCCAAGGCAGGCCCTAACAGTGTACAAGCAGCTCCCACCCCCCCCCAGACGCAGGCCCCAAAGGTGTACAAGCAGGCCCCTACAGTATACAAGCAGCTCACAACCACCCCCCCAAAGGCAGGCCCCAACCCCCTCCAGATGCAAGCCCGAAAGGTTAAAACCAGCTCCAACCCCCCAACCCCCCCCCCGCCCCGCGCAGACGCAGGCCCCAAAGGTGTACAAGCAGTTCCCAACCCCTCCAAGGCAGGCCCCAAAAGTGTACAGGCAGGCCCCTACAGTGTAGAAACGCTCCAACCCCCCCCGCTTCCACCTCGAGGGAGGCCCTCCCCCCCCAGTATACACGAAGCTCCCAACCCCCTCTCAGAGGAATGCCTAAAAAAGTATACAAGCAGCTCCTAACACCCCCCACCCCCCCCCCCCAAAAGAGGCAGTCCCCAAAGGTGTACAAGCAGGCCCTCAAATCCCTTAGGTGTACAAGCAGGCCCTTCAAATCCCTTAGCCCCTGCGCCAGCTTTATTGGCGAGCAGCGAGGCTGGGGGGGGAGGGGGGCAAGACAGCCTTAAATAAAATAGAAATATAAAAAGTGTTATAAATGGCTGTTATAAATCCAAATAGGATTACAATCAAAGTTTACAATTTATTAAACGAATAGAGGCAAGCAAGCAGCGCTGGGTGCGCCGGGAGTCTCTGCTCCCCCAGGACGCACGCCTGTTACGTAAGGCGGCTGGTTTTGATGCTCCCAGGCTAATACATATTCATTACTACTTCGAGAAGAGGCAGGGTTATTAGAATTGGTTTCTGGAATCCGAAACCCCTCCCAGGGGCGCCTGCGTACCAGTCTCTGGTGGTCTCTCGGGGCTTGCTCGGGCTGAATGCTGGTTGTCTTCCTCTCAGGCTTTTGTCCTTCAATTGTCCTTCAGCTCCCCCTTCCTCCTCGTTTGGGAGCCTCTGCGCCGGATTTCAGAAACTCTAGCAACATCCCCTGCAGTAGTCAGCACTTTTCCCTAAAAACCCCTTTGTTCTCTTATCACCTAGACCCGGGCCTCGATGGTAACCCTTCAAATCCCTTAGTGACACGAATTGCTGGACCATTCCTTACAAAAGGAAGGATAAAATATGTAGAGGAGCAATGGCACCTGCGAAAGCCCGGCGCCGCGGGCAGAGGCAGCGAAGGTTGACGGCAGAACAGTGCTCGGTTTGAACACGGAGAGGGAAAGCGAGGGGAAGGTGGCCGAAGCCGGCCGCAGTCTCTGAGCTCTCCTCCTCCTGATTGTTTTCTCTCAAAGCCATTTCTGTCTGTGTGCGGGCACCCGGAGCCGGCAGAAGTCCCCGTGAAGTCCTTCGGCAGGACGGAGGGCTGCGTGGGCTCCAGTGAGAGAGGGAGTTAGGAGAATCTTATCAAGTAGAGATAGAGCGCTGACAGCGTTAAACTAGGATGCTACTTAGTGTCTTTGCTAACTATGGTGCATTGTGCCAATTAACTAAAGCAAGAAGCCTTGGGCCCCTTACCAAGGTCAGTCTCCTAATAAGAGAGTGAGCCTGTCTTAAGAAACTGGGAGAAACTGGTCCTGCAGATGGACAAGAGCCAAGGAGCAACTGAGTCTGCGCAAAGACAAGAGGTCAACTAGCGGTGACGAGGAAGAGTCATCAATCTTCATGCCCACGACCTCCCGTGCTGCCCAGCGCTGAATAAACATACCTACTTTACAATCTCACTGATTGTGGAGTCCCTTTTCCGCAAGTCACTAGCAGCGGTTTCTTCCGCAGAGGTTTTCCCAGAGCCGCTTCAAAGCTTCCCTCGCGGAGCTGGGGCGTCGCAGGGGGTCGTCAAAGCACGCACACACACACACACACACACACACACACACACACAGGCATTGTTGTCCAAACAGAAAGTATTTACAACAAATTCGACAAGCGGTTTTCCTCTGCCAGCAGCAAATGCCTGAGGGCCCCTACAGCTTCACAAATCATAGCACAAAGAGCCTAAAGTTCCTCTAAAATTTAGGGAAATGATTCAAAATAGATCTGCTAGGGGAAAACGATCACTGGCGGCAGGGTACACAATACACGCGAGTCTCAGCTCTCCTCCGCAGGGTCAGTGCCCACGCCCAAGTGCGACGCTGATGGCACCCGAACATTTGCTGTAGCAGGCAGCAGAGCCAGCAGCTCAGGGGAGCAATTTTAAAAACCAGGAGGCACTTAAACCAACCCTTAATTGACCCAGTTACTGCAGGAGAGTCCCGACTACTCGCCCTGGAGTCCTACTGTCACCAGCAAAAAGCACCAACCAAAGCTTGGGGGAACTTTGGTACAGCACAAGAGAAGGGAGTGGGGGTAGCGTAGCCGTATCGCAGAGCTGCTGCTTTTCACACCATTTTATCATCCCTGATAATTGAAAGTAAGGCCGGGTGGGCTGACCCCACCACCACCACTCCTGGCAGCATGTTTGGTCCACAACGCTAGAATAATTATTTTGCTCCCTCCCGCCCCTACAGCTTCACCATCTGAAAAGATTACAGTCAAAACAATGGCATACACAAATAAAAGTCAAGAGTTGACATAGTAACTCCGGGATTTGGGTATCAACTGTCCGAGAAATCAGAACACCCAGGCTTCACAATGTGCCCAACATCGAGCTGTGCCAAGGGGGGCGGAAGGAAGAAGCTTTCCGTTTAAGCCTTCAGAGCATCGCTCCATCACTACGTCAATTCACAGCCACCACAGCGTGCCGATGGACATCTTTCTGTGCCAAAAGAAACAAGTGCTTTGTCCTCTTGATATCAAAGGTAGCCACCTATAGTTACGGAACCATGCACAAGACCTTAACTCTGACCAGCAGGAAAACTTAGGACAACTGAGTGCAGATCCTGCCAATTTCTACCAGTTCCAACTGTGCTTTAAGTCTCATTGCAAAGCCTCAGTTAGAAAAAGGATCACCTCAGGGTATCCAACAAGAAGAAGAGTTGTTTTCTTTTTTTTCTTTTTTTTTTTTTTTTAAAATATACCATAGGACTATGCAGTTCAATCATCAATCATCTTGGAAAGCTCAAGGAGGAGGTCATCCTCATCCTTCCCTGGGTCCAAGTCGAGCTCGGCTTCCAGTATGCCGTCTGAGAGTTCCCAAAGTAGCATCTCTAAATCCTCGTCTACAGATACGGGCGCGTTGCCTGTGGAACTCAGCCGGCGTGTCCTTGCTTCTTCTAGCTGGGAAGAAGCTGAAGTCGAGCTTGAGAACTCCATTGGCTCCACGGATTCTGCCTGGCTTCCAAGATGTGCTTCAGGTCTTGGCAGAGCAAGGAAGAGAACAATCAGTATATGCCATTTCTTAACGGGAAATCCCTTTTCTGCAAACCGGCTCTTAAAACCGTAGCCAACCCCTCCTGCACTTCAATCTTACCCAGGGATTGTTATTCAATTAACCCAGGGCTACATTTAGAGCCCAATATATTAGCAGGTACATTTTTCAGTTTGGGGGTTTCTCTGTGAAGCCAGAGCACCCGGAGTCTAGCAAAGATGGGAAACCAACATGGCCTCCCGGAAGCCCAGTGTCCGAGAACTACATCTCCCGGCATGCTCTGGGAAAACAATATGGACTCCCGGAAACCCGGTGGCCAAGAACTACATTTCCCAGCACTCCCCAGAAAATTGAGCCTCGCACCTTGCCGTAGGACGCCATTTTTTGCTCTGTTACATTACCGGTTTCGTGTTTATGGAGGGTTTTCCCGCCGTTTTGGGGGGTTTCCCCTCAATTTCGGGTTTTCAGCTCTCCATTTCAGAGTTCTTCCCCGCAATTTTGGGGTTCCTTCCCCTAATTTGGTGCTTCGCCCCCCCCCCACTTTTGGGGTTCCCCCTCCATTTTGGGGATTCCCCCCAATTCCAAGCCCCCCACAATTTTGGAGGCCCCCACCATCCTTTCTTGGCCTGCCACCCTAATATTAAGGTTCTTTCCCCCAATGTTGGGGTTCTCACCACATGTTTGAGGTTCCTTCCCTTAATTTGGGGCTTAGCTCCCCGGGATCTGGGGCTTTAACCCCAATTTTGGGGGTCCCCCCCAAGTTTGGGGATTCCTCCCCAGGTCTGGGGGGGGTCCACATTCAATTCTGGAATTTCACACTTCCATTTAAGTCTTCTTCCCCCCAATTTGGGGGTTCACCCACCCAATTTTGGGGGTTCCTCCCCTAATTTGGGGGGACCCGACCAATTTTGGGGGTCCCCCCCAATTGTAGAGTCCCCCACCCTCCTTTTTTGGGTTCCCCCCTAATATTAAAGAGTTCTTCCGCCCAATTTTGGGGGACCCCACAATTTGGCCGTTCCTTCCCCTAACTTTGGGCTTCAACCCTTCGATTTTGGGGGGGGCTCCCCCCCTCTTATTTTGGCCTTCCGCCCTAATATTAGGCCTAACCCCTAAGAACCTTGACCCCTAACGCTATGGCAACCACGGATCTAACCCTAACCCCTACCCCAACAAACCCTAGAAACCCTAACCCTAAAAACCCTTGCAGCCCTAACCCGATAAAATTTACCACACTAAACCCCTGAAGACTGTTCTGGGGGGTCCACATTCAATTCTGGAATTTCACACTTCCATTTAAGTGTTCTTCCCCCCCAATACGGGGGTTCGCCCACCCAATTTTGGGGGTTCCTCCCCTAATTGGGGGGGACACAACCAATTTTGGGGGGGACACAACCAATTTTGGGGGGGACACAACCAATTTTAGAGTCCCCCACCCTCCTTTTTTGGGTTTCCCCCAATATTAAGAGCTCTTCCGCTCAATTTTGGGGGACCCCACAATTTTGACGTTCCTTCCCCTAACTTTGGGCTTCAACCCTTCAATTTTGGGTGGGCTCCTCCCCTCTTATTTTGGCCTTCCGCCCTAATATTAGGCCTAACCCCTAAGAACCTTGACCCCTAACCCTATGGCAACCACGGATCTAACCCTAACCCCTACCCCAACAAACCCTAGAAACCCTAACCCTAAAAACCCTTACAGCCCTAACCCGATAAAATTTACCACACTAAACCCCTGAAGACTGTTCTGGGGGGTCCACATCCAATTCTGGAATTTCACACTTCCATTTAAGTCTTCTTCCCCCCAATTTGGGGGTTCGCCCACCCAATTTTGGGGGTTCCTCCCCTAATTTGGGGGGGACACAACCGATTTTAGAGTCCCCCACCCTCCTTTTTTGGGTTCCCCCCTAATATTAAAAGTTCTTCCGCCCAATTTTGGGGGACCCCACAATTTTGACGTTCCTTCCCCTAACTTGGGGCTTCAACCCTTCAATTTTGGGGGGGGCTCCCACCCTCTTATTTTGGCCTTCCGCCCTAATATTAGGCCTAACCCCTAAGAACCTTGACCCCTAACGCTATGGCAACCACGGATCTAACCCTAACCCCTACCCCAACAAACCCTAGAAACCCTAACCCTAAAAACCCTTACAGCCCTAACCCGATAAAATTTACCACACTAAACCCCTGAAGACTGTTCTGGGGGGTCCACATTCAATTCTGGAATTTCACACTTCCACTTAGGTGTTCTGCCCCCCCAATATGGGGGTTCGCCCACCCAATTTTGGGGGTTCCTCCCTTAATTGGGGGGGACACAACCAATTTTGGGGGGGACACAACCAATTTGGGGGGGTCCCCCCAATTTTAGAGTCCCCCACCCTCCTTTTTTGGGTTTCCCCCAATATTAAGAGCTCTTCCGCCCTATTTTGGGGGACCCCACAATTTTGACGTTTCTTCCCCTAAATTGGGGCTTCGACCCTTCAATTTTGGGGGGGGCTCCCCCCTTAGTTTGGCCTTCCACCCTAATATTGGGCCTTACCCCTAAGAACCCTGACCCCTAACACTACGGCTCCCACGGATCTAACCCTAACCCCTACCCCAAAAAACCCTAGAAACCCTAACCCTAAAAACCCTTACAGTCCTAACCCGATAAAATTTACCACACTAGACCTACGCCTAAAAGCCCTAACCCTAAAAATTAAGACCCTCTAAACCCTAACCCAAAACGTAAAGATTCTCAAAGCCCTAACGCTGGAGACCCTAACCTTAAAAAAAAAAAAATAAGACCTTAAAACCCTAACCCTAAATACCTGACCATAACTAAAACCCTAAGACCCTAACCCTAAAAACCCTATCAACACTAAAACCACAAAATACTTTAAAACCTTAACACACTAACCCCCAAACCCTAACCCTTATAACTCCAACCCTAACAACCTTAAAATCCTAACCCTAAACCCTGGAAACCCTAACCCTGAAACCCAACCCTAGTGCCTTAGCCCTGAAACCTTAAAACCCTAACACCTTATTAGAAACACTCTGTAACCAATACCATAGGCTCAGGCAAGTATCTCAGTGAGGTAGCATTTTTATTCACGATTGCAATGGCAGGCGTCCCACAAGCCACCTACTAGTTCCATAACACAGTTTATATAATTTTTTTTTTCCTCTCGGTGACCAGGACCCTCCCCAGTTTCCCCATTGACTGGGTAATCCATGTTCACGATCTATCCAGTGCTTCACAGAAAATACACAGCTGCTGGCCTGTTACTAGTCAATTTTATTTTTTTCTTGACTGTTTTCCTCTTTGAGGTGGTAATGTTTCTTACGCCGTGATTTCCACCCAATTGCTCTAAGGATTCTGGTTGTCTGCATTTTACAAGGTTGTCTGTTAAGCTTTCTTATCACTGCAAGCATATATCAATACCACCCTCCTTCCCTCTAAACGATGTAACTCTGTGCAAAAACATTTTTATTCCCACAACCTTGATCCCCTTACCCTAAAATCCTTATTCTCTTTAACCCTAACAACTCTAACCACAACCCTAACCCTTCATATCAACCCCCCGACGCTAATGACACTGACTAATGATCCAAACCCCAAGCCCCAGGCAACCAACAAAGAAACAGACACAAAGCTGAAAACTACAAAAAAGGCAAAACCCTGGATACAGACCCCAAATCACAAACACGCTACCAAAATGCTACAGAAAAGCCCCAGACGCAGGCCCCAAGCACTACAGCTAGGCCCCAGAAGCTCTAGACACATCCCAAAGCCAAAATGCGATCCCCAAACACTACAGAAAAGCCCCCAAACACCAGACACAGGCTGCAGAAGTCTACAAGCAGGCCCCAGCCACACCCGGATGCAGACCCCAACTGTCCACAAGCAGCTCCCAACCCACCCCCCCCCATGAACTGGACCCCCCCCACCACCACCACCCAGATGCATGCCCCAGGCCCCAGGCCTCAGCCCCAGCCCCCACACCCCAGACTCAGGCCCCAAAGGTGTACAACCAGCTCCCAACTGCCCCCCTCAAAGGGAGGCCCCAAAGCCTGCCAGAGGACCCTAGAGCGTACAAGCAGCTCCCAACCCCCCCGGCACAGGCCCCAACCCCCCCCCAGACACAGGCCCCAAAGGTGTACAAGCAACTCCCCATCCTCCCCAGAGGCACGCCCCAAAGGTGTACAAACAGCCCCAACCCCCCAAGACCCAGACCCCTACAGCGTAGAAGCAGCTCCCAACCCCATGCCCCCAAGGCACATGCCCCAACCCCTCCCCCAAGGCAGGCCCTAACAGTGTACAAGCAGCTCCCACCCCCCCCCAGACGCAGGCCCCAAAGGTGTACAAGCAGGCCCCTACAGTATACAAGCAGCTCACAACCACCCCCCCAAAGGCAGGCCCCAAGCCCCTCCAGATGCAAGCCCGAAAGGTTAAAACCAGCTCCAACCCCCTAACCCCCCCCGCCCCGCGCAGACGCAGGCCCCAAAGGTGTACAAGCAGTTCCCAACCCCTCCAAGGCAGGCCCCAAAAGTGTACAGGCAGGCCCCTACAGTGTAGAAACGCTCCAACCCCCCCCGCTTCCACCTCGAGGGAGGCCCTCCCCCCCCAGTATACACGAAGCTCCCAACCCCCTCTCAGAGGAATGCCTAAAAAAGTATACAAGCAGCTCCTAACACCCCCCCCCCCCCCCCCAAAAGAGGCAGTCCCCAAAGGTGTACAAGCAGGCCCTCAAATCCCTTAGGTGTACAAGCAGGCCCTTCAAATCCCTTAGCCCCTGCGCCAGCTTTATTGGCGAGCAGCGAGGCTGGGGGGGGAGGGGGGCAAGACAGCCTTAAATAAAATACAAATATAAAAAGTGTTATAAATGGCTGTTATAAATCCAAATAGGATTACAATCAAAGTTTACAATTTATTAAACGAATAGAGGCAAGCAAGCAGCGCTGGGTGCGCCGGGAGTCTCTGCTCCCCCAGGACGCACGCCTGTTACGTAAGGCGGCTGGTTTTGATGCTCCCAGGCTAATACATATTCATTACTACTTCGAGAAGAGGCAGGGTTATTAGAATTGGTTTCCGGAATCCGAAACCCCTCCCAGGGGCGCCTGCGTACCAGTCTCTGGTGGTCTCTCGGGGCTTGCTCGGGCTGAATGCTGGTTGTCTTCCTCTCAGGCTTTTGTCCTTCAATTGTCCTTCAGCTCCCCCTTCCTCCTCGTTTGGGAGCCTCTGCGCCGGATTTCAGAAACTCTAGCAACATCCCCTGCAGTAGTCAGCACTTTTCCCTAAAAACCCCTTTGTTCTCTTATCACCTAGACCCGGGCCTCGATGGTAACCCTTCAAATCCCTTAGTGACACGAATTGCTGGACCATTCCTTACAAAAGGAAGGATAAAATATGTAGAGGAGCAATGGCACACGCGAAAGCCCGGCGCCGCGGGCAGAGGCAGCGAAGGTTGACGGCAGAACAGTGCTCGGTTTGAACACGGAGAGGGAAAGCGAGGGGAAGGTGGCCGAAGCCGGCCGCAGTCTCTGAGCTCTCCTCCTCCTGATTGTTTTCTCTCAAAGCCATTTCTGTCTGTGTGCGGGCACCCGGAGCCGGCAGAAGTCCCCGTGAAGTCCTTCGGCAGGACGGAGGGCTGCGTGGGCTCCAGTGAGAGAGGGAGTTAGGAGAATCTTATCAAGTAGAGATAGAGCGCTGACAGCGTTAAACTAGGATGCTACTTAGTGTCTTTGCTAACTATGGTGCATTGTGCCAATTAACTAAAGCAAGAAGCCTTGGGCCCCTTACCAAGGTCAGTCTCCTAATAAGAGAGTGAGCCTGTCTTAAGAAACTGGGAGAAACTGGTCCTGCAGATGGACAAGAGCCAAGGAGCAACTGAGTCTGCGCAAAGACAAGAGGTCAACTAGTGGTGACGAGGAAGAGTCATCAATCTTCATGCCCACGACCTCCCGTGCTGCCCAGCGCTGAATAAACATACCTACTTTACAATCTCACTGATTGTGGAGTCCCTTTTCCGCAAGTCACTAGCAGCGGTTTCTTCCGCAGAGGTTTTCCCAGAGCCGCTTCAAAGCTTCCCTCGCGGAGCTGGGGCGTCGCAGGGGGTCGTCAAAGCACGCACGCGTGCACACACACACACACACACACACACACACACACACAGGCGTTGTTGTCCAAACAGAAAGTATTTACAACAAATTCGACAAGCGGTTTTCCTCTGCCAGCAGCAAATGCCTGAGGGCCCCTACAGCTTCACAAATCATAGCACAAAGAGCCTAAAGTTCCTCTAAAATTTAGGGAAATGATTCAAAATAGATCTGCTAGGGGAAAACGATCACTGGCGGCAGGGTACACAATACACGCGAGTCTCAGCTCTCCTCCGCAGGGTCAGTGCCCACGCCCAAGTGCGACGCTGATGGCACCCGAACATTTGCTGTAGCAGGCAGCAGAGCCAGCAGCTCAGGGGAGCAATTTTAAAAACCAGGAGGCACTTAAACCAACCCTTAATTGACCCAGTTACTGCAGGAGAGTCCCGACTACTCGCCCTGGAGTCCTACTGTCACCAGCAAAAAGCACCAACCAAAGCTTGGGGGAACTTTGGTACAGCACAAGAGAAGGGAGTGGGGGTAGCGTAGCCGTATCGCAGAGCTGCTGCTTTTCACACCATTTTATCATCCCTGATAATTGAAAGTAAGGCCGGGTGGGCTGACCCCACCACCACCACTCCTGGCAGCATGTTTGGTCCACAACGCTAGAATAATTATTTTGCTCCCTCCCGTCCCTACAGCTTCATCATCTGAAAAGATTACAGTCAAAACAATGGCATACACAAATAAAAGTCAAGAGTTGACATAGTAACTCCGGGATTTGGGTATCAACTGTCCGAGAAATCAGAACACCCAGGCTTCACAATGTGCCCAACATCGAGCTGTGCCAAGGGGGGCGGAAGGAAGAAGCTTTCCGTTTAAGCCTTCAGAGCATCGCTCCATCACTACGTCAATTCACAGCCACCACAGCGTGCCGATGGACATCTTTCTGTGCCAGAAGAAACAAGTGCTTTGTCCTCTTGATATCAAAGGTAGCCACCTATAGTTACGGAACCATGCACAAGACCTTAACTCTGACCAGCAGGAAAACTTAGGACAACTGAGTGCAGATCCTGCCAATTTCTACCAGTTCCAACTGTGCTTTAAGTCTCATTGCAAAGCCTCAGTTAGAAAAAGGATCACCTCAGGGTATCCAACAAGAAGAAGAGTTGTTTTCTTTTTTTTCTTTTTTTTTTTTTTTTTAAATATACCATAGGACTATGCAGTTCAATCATCAATCATCTTGGAAAGCTCAAGGAGGAGGTCATCCTCATCCTTCCCTGGGTCCAAGTCGAGCTCGGCTTCCAGTATGCCGTCTGAGAGTTCCCAAAGTAGCATCTCTAAATCCTCGTCTACAGATACGGGCGCGTTGCCTGTGGAACTCAGCCGGCGTGTCCTTGCTTCTTCTAGCTGGGAAGAAGCTGAAGTCGAGCTTGAGAACTCCATTGGCTCCACGGATTCTGCCTGGCTTCCAAGATGTGCTTCAGGTCTTGGCAGAGCAAGGAAGAGAACAATCAGTATATGCCATTTCTTAACGGGAAATCCCTTTTCTGCAAACCGGCTCTTAAAACCGTAGCCAACCCCTCCTGCACTTCAATCTTACCCAGGGATTGTTATTCAATTAACTCAGGGCTACATTTAGAGCCCAATATATTAGCAGGTACATTTTTCAGTTTGGGGGTTTCTCTGTGAAGCCAGAGCACCCGGAGTCTAGCAAAGATGGGAAACCAACATGGCCTCCCGGAAGCCCAGTGTCCGAGAACTACATCTCCCGGCATGCTCTGGGAAAACAATATGGACTCCCGGAAACCCGGTGGCCAAGAACTACATTTCCCAGCACTCCCCAGAAAATTGAGCCTCGCACCTTGCCGTAGGACGCCATTTTTTGCTCTGTTACATTACCGGTTTCGTGTTTATGGAGGGTTTTCCCGCCGTTTTGGGGGGTTTCCCCTCAATTTCGGGTTTTCAGCTCTCCATTTCAGAGTTCTTCCCCGCAATTTTGGGGTTCCTTCCCCTAATTTGGTGCTTCGCCCCCCCCCCACTTTTGGGGTTCCCCCTCCATTTTGGGGATTCCCCCCAATTCCAAGCCCCCCACAATTTTGGAGGCCCCCACCATCCTTTCTTGGCCTGCCACCCTAATATTAAGGTTCTTTCCCCCAATGTTGGGGTTCTCACCACATGTTTGAGGTTCCTTCCCTTAATTTGGGGCTTAGCTCCCCGGGATCTGGGGCTTTAACCCCAATTTTGGGGGTCCCCCCCAAGTTTGGGGATTCCTCCCCAGGTCTGGGGGGGGTCCACATTCAATTCTGGAATTTCACACTTCCATTTAAGTCTTCTTCCCCCCAATTTGGGGGTTCACCCACCCAATTTTGGGGGTTCCTCCCCTAATTTGGGGGGACCCGACCAATTTTGGGGGTCCCCCCCAATTGTAGAGTCCCCCACCCTCCTTTTTTGGGTTCCCCCCTAATATTAAAGAGTTCTTCCGCCCAATTTTGGGGGACCCCACAATTTGGCCGTTCCTTCCCCTAACTTTGGGCTTCAACCCTTCGATTTTGGGGGGGGCTCCCCCCCTCTTATTTTGGCCTTCCGCCCTAATATTAGGCCTAACCCCTAAGAACCTTGACCCCTAACGCTATGGCAACCACGGATCTAACCCTAACCCCTACCCCAACAAACCCTAGAAACCCTAACCCTAAAAACCCTTGCAGCCCTAACCCGATAAAATTTACCACACTAAACCCCTGAAGACTGTTCTGGGGGGTCCACATTCAATTCTGGAATTTCACACTTCCATTTAAGTGTTCTTCCCCCCCAATACGGGGGTTCGCCCACCCAATTTTGGGGGTTCCTCCCCTAATTGGGGGGGACACAACCAATTTTGGGGGGGACACAACCAATTTTGGGGGGGACACAACCAATTTTAGAGTCCCCCACCCTCCTTTTTTGGGTTTCCCCCAATATTAAGAGCTCTTCCGCTCAATTTTGGGGGACCCCACAATTTTGACGTTCCTTCCCCTAACTTTGGGCTTCAACCCTTCAATTTTGGGTGGGCTCCTCCCCTCTTATTTTGGCCTTCCGCCCTAATATTAGGCCTAACCCCTAAGAACCTTGACCCCTAAGCCTATGGCAACCACGGATCTAACCCTAACCCCTACCCCAACAAACCCTAGAAACCCTAACCCTAAAAACCCTTACAGCCCTAACCCGATAAAATTTACCACACTAAACCCCTGAAGACTGTTCTGGGGGGTCCACATCCAATTCTGGAATTTCACACTTCCATTTAAGTCTTCTTCCCCCCAATTTGGGGGTTCGCCCACCCAATTTTGGGGGTTCCTCCCCTAATTTGGGGGGGACACAACCGATTTTAGAGTCCCCCACCCTCCTTTTTTGGGTTCCCCCCTAATATTAAAAGTTCTTCCGCCCAATTTTGGGGGACCCCACAATTTTGACGTTCCTTCCCCTAACTTGGGGCTTCAACCCTTCAATTTTGGGGGGGGCTCCCACCCTCTTATTTTGGCCTTCCGCCCTAATATTAGGCCTAACCCCTAAGAACCTTGACCCCTAACGCTATGGCAACCACGGATCTAACCCTAACCCCTACCCCAACAAACCCTAGAAACCCTAACCCTAAAAACCCTTACAGCCCTAACCCGATAAAATTTACCACACTAAACCCCTGAAGACTGTTCTGGGGGGTCCACATTCAATTCTGGAATTTCACACTTCCATTTAAGTGTTCTGCCCCCCCAATATGGGGGTTCGCCCACCCAATTTTGGGGGTTCCTCCCCTAATTGGGGGGGACACAACCAATTTTGGGGGGGACACAACCAATTTGGGGGGGGACACAACCAATTTGGGGGGTCCCCCCAATTTTAGAGTCCCCCACCCTCCTTTTTTGGGTTTCCCCCAATATTAAGAGCTCTTCCGCCCAATTTTGGGGGACCCCACAATTTTGACGTTTCTTCCCCTAAATTGGGGCTTCGACCCTTCAATTTTGGGGGGGGCTCCCCCCTTAGTTTGGCCTTCCACCCTAATATTGGGCCTTACCCCTAGGAACCCTGACCCCTAACACTACGGCTCCCACGGATCTAACCCTAACCCCTACCCCAAAAAACCCTAGAAACCCTAACCCTAAAAACCCTTACAGTCCTAACCCGATAAAATTTACCACACTAGACCTACGCCTAAAAGCCCTAACCCTAAAAATTAAGACCCTCTAAACCCTAACCCAAAACGTAAAGATTCTCAAAGCCCTAACGCTGGAGACCCTAACCTTAAAAAAAAAAAATAAGACCTTAAAACCCTAACCCTAAATACCTGACCATAACTAAAACCCTAAGACCCTAACCCTAAAAACCCTATCAACACTAAAACCACAAAATACTTTAAAACCTTAACACACTAACCCCCAAACCCTAACCCTTATAACTCCAACCCTAACAACCTTAAAATCCTAACCCTAAACCCTGGAAACCCTAACCCTGAAACCCAACCCTAGTGCCTTAGCCCTGAAACCTTAAAACCCTAACACCTTATTAGAAACACTCTGTAACCAATACCATAGGCTCAGGCAAGTATCTCAGTGAGGTAGCATTTTTATTCACGATTGCAATGGCAGGCGTCCCACAAGCCACCTACTAGTTCCATAACACAGTTTATATAATTTTTTTTTTCCTCTCGGTGACCAGGACCCTCCCCAGTTTCCCCATTGACTGGGTAATCCATGTTCACGATCTATCCAGTGCTTCACAGAAAATACACAGCTGCTGGCCTGTTACTAGTCAATTTTATTTTTTTCTTGACTGTTTTCCTCTTTGAGGTGGTAATGTTTCTTACGCCGTGATTTCCACCCAATTGCTCTAAGGATTCTGGTTGTCTGCATTTTACAAGGTTGTCTGTTAAGCTTTCTTATCACTGCAAGCATATATCAATACCACCTTCCTTCCCTCTAAACGATGTAACTCTGTGCAAAAACATTTTTATTCCCACAACCTTGATCCCCTTACCCTAAAATCCTTATTCTCTTTAACCGTAACAACTCTAACCACAACCCTAACCCTTCATATCAACCCCCCGACGCTAATGACACTGACTAATGATCCAAACCCCAAACCCCAGGCAACCAACAAAGAAACAGACACAAAGCTGAAAACTACAAAAAAGGCAAAACCCTGGATACAGACCCCAAATCACAAACACGCTACCAAAATGCTACAGAAAAGCCCCAGACGCAGGCCCCAAGCACTACAGCTAGGCCCCAGAAGCTCTAGACACATCCCAAAGCCAAAATGCAATCCCCAAACACTACACAAAAGCCCCCAAACACCAGACACAGGCTGCAGAAGTCTACAAGCAGGCCCCAG
This sequence comes from Anser anser, assembly GCF_964211835.1. NCBI lineage: Eukaryota > Metazoa > Chordata > Aves > Anseriformes > Anatidae > Anser > Anser anser. The sequence continues at coordinate 75,582 of NW_028153645.1, forward strand.
CCACACCCGGATGCAGACCCCAACTGTCCACAAGCAGCTCCCAACCCACCCCCCCCATGAACTGGACCCCCCCCACCACCACCACCCAGATGCATGCCCCAGGCCCCAGGCCTCAGCCCCAGCCCCCACACCCCAGACTCAGGCCCCAAAGGTGTACAACCAGCTCCCAACTGCCCCCCTCAAAGGGAGGCCCCAAAGCCTGCCAGAGGACCCTAGAGCGTACAAGCAGCTCCCAACCCCCCCGGCACAGGCCCCAACCCCCCCCAGACACAGGCCCCAAAGGTGTACAAGCAACTCCCCATCCTCCCCAGAGGCACGCCCCAAAGGTGTACAAACAGCCCCAACCCCCCAAGACCCAGACCCCTACAGCGTAGAAGCAGCTCCCAACCCCATGCCCCCAAGGCACATGCCCCAACCCCTCCCCCAAGGCAGGCCCTAACAGTGTACAAGCAGCTCCCACCCCCCCCCAGACGCAGGCCCCAAAGGTGTACAAGCAGGCCCCTACAGTATACAAGCAGCTCACAACCACCCCCCCAAAGGCAGGCCCCAAGCCCCTCCAGATGCAAGCCCGAAAGGTTAAAACCAGCTCCAACCCCCTAACCCCCCCCGCCCCGCGCAGACGCAGGCCCCAAAGGTGTACAAGCAGTTCCCAACCCCTCCAAGGCAGGCCCCAAAAGTGTACAGGCAGGCCCCTACAGTGTAGAAACGCTCCAACCCCCCCCGCTTCCACCTCGAGGGAGGCCCTCCCCCCCCAGTATACACGAAGCTCCCAACCCCCTCTCAGAGGAATGCCTAAAAAAGTATACAAGCAGCTCCTAACACCCCCCCCCCCCCCCCCAAAAGAGGCAGTCCCCAAAGGTGTACAAGCAGGCCCTCAAATCCCTTAGGTGTACAAGCAGGCCCTTCAAATCCCTTAGCCCCTGCGCCAGCTTTATTGGCGAGCAGCGAGGCTGGGGGGGGAGGGGGGCAAGACAGCCTTAAATAAAATAGAAATATAAAAAGTGTTATAAATGGCTGTTATAAATCCAAATAGGATTACAATCAAAGTTTACAATTTATTAAACGAATAGAGGCAAGCAAGCAGCGCTGGGTGCGCCGGGAGTCTCTGCTCCCCCAGGACGCACGCCTGTTACGTAAGGCGGCTGGTTTTGATGCTCCCAGGCTAATACATATTCATTACTACTTCGAGAAGAGGCAGGGTTATTAGAATTGGTTTCTGGAATCCGAAACCCCTCCCAGGGGCGCCTGCGTACCAGTCTCTGGTGGTCTCTCGGGGCTTGCTCGGGCTGAATGCTGGTTGTCTTCCTCTCAGGCTTTTGTCCTTCAATTGTCCTTCAGCTCCCCCTTCCTCCTCGTTTGGGAGCCTCTGCGCCGGATTTCAGAAACTCTAGCAACATCCCCTGCAGTAGTCAGCACTTTTCCCTAAAAACCCCTTTGTTCTCTTATCACCTAGACCCGGGCCTCGATGGTAACCCTTCAAATCCCTTAGTGACACGAATTGCTGGACCATTCCTTACAAAAGGAAGGATAAAATATGTAGAGGAGCAATGGCACCCGCGAAAGCCCGGCGCCGCGGGCAGAGGCAGCGAAGGTTGACGGCAGAACAGTGCTCGGTTTGAACACGGAGAGGGAAAGCGAGGGGAAGGTGGCCGAAGCCGGCCGCAGTCTCTGAGCTCTCCTCCTCCTGATTGTTTTCTCTCAAAGCCATTTCTGTCTGTGTGCGGGCACCCGGAGCCGGCAGAAGTCCCCGTGAAGTCCTTCGGCAGGACGGAGGGCTGCGTGGGCTCCAGTGAGAGAGGGAGTTAGGAGAATCTTATCAAGTAGAGATAGAGCGCTGACAGCGTTAAACTAGGATGCTACTTAGTGTCTTTGCTAACTATGGTGCATTGTGCCAATTAACTAAAGCAAGAAGCCTTGGGCCCCTTACCAAGGTCAGTCTCCTAATAAGAGAGTGAGCCTGTCTTAAGAAACTGGGAGAAACTGGTCCTGCAGATGGACAAGAGCCAAGGAGCAACTGAGTCTGCGCAAAGACAAGAGGTCAACTAGCAGTGACGAGGAAGAGTCATCAATCTTCATGCCCACGACCTCCCGTGCTGCCCAGCGCTGAATAAACATACCTACTTTACAATCTCACTGATTGTGGAGTCCCTTTTCCGCAAGTCACTAGCAGCGGTTTCTTCCGCAGAGGTTTTCCCAGAGCCGCTTCAAAGCTTCCCTCGCGGAGCTGGGGCGTCGCAGGGGGTCGTCAAAGCACGCACACACACACACACGCACACACACACACACACACAGGCGTTGTTGTCCAAACAGAAAGTATTTACAACAAATTCGACAAGCGGTTTTCCTCTGCCAGCAGCAAATGCCTGAGGGCCCCTACAGCTTCACAAATCATAGCACAAAGAGCCTAAAGTTCCTCTAAAATTTAGGGAAATGATTCAAAATAGATCTGCTAGGGGAAAACGATCACTGGCGGCAGGGTACACAATACACGCGAGTCTCAGCTCTCCTCCGCAGGGTCAGTGCCCACGCCCAAGTGCGACGCTGATGGCACCCGAACATTTGCTGTAGCAGGCAGCAGAGCCAGCAGCTCAGGGGAGCAATTTTAAAAACCAGGAGGCACTTAAACCAACCCTTAATTGACCCAGTTACTGCAGGAGAGTCCCGACTACTCGCCCTGGAGTCCTACTGTCACCAGCAAAAAGCACCAACCAAAGCTTGGGGGAACTTTGGTACAGCACAAGAGAAGGGAGTGGGGGTAGCGTAGCCATATCGCAGAGCTGCTGCTTTTCACACCATTTTATCATCCCTGATAATTGAAAGTAAGGCCGGGTGGGCTGACCCCACCACCACCACTCCTGGCAGCATGTTTGGTCCACAACGCTAGAATAATTATTTTGCTCCCTCCCGTCCCTACAGCTTCATCATCTGAAAAGATTACAGTCAAAACAATGGCATACACAAATAAAAGTCAAGAGTTGACATAGTAACTCCGGGATTTGGGTATCAACTGTCCGAGAAATCAGAACACCCAGGCTTCACAATGTGCCCAACATCGAGCTGTGCCAAGGGGGGCGGAAGGAAGAAGCTTTCCGTTTAAGCCTTCAGAGCATCGCTCCATCACTACGTCAATTCACAGCCACCACAGCGTGCCGATGGACATCTTTCTGTGCCAAAAGAAACAAGTGCTTTGTCCTCTTGATATCAAAGGTAGCCACCTATAGTTACGGAACCATGCACAAGACCTTAACTCTGACCAGCAGGAAAACTTAGGACAACTGAGTGCAGATCCTGCCAATTTCTACCAGTTCCAACTGTGCTTTAAGTCTCATTGCAAAGCCTCAGTTAGAAAAAGGATCACCTCAGGGTATCCAACAAGAAGAAGAGTTGTTTTCTTTTTTTTCTTTTTTTTTTTTTTTTTAAATATACCATAGGACTATGCAGTTCAATCATCAATCATCTTGGAAAGCTCAAGGAGGAGGTCATCCTCATCCTTCCCTGGGTCCAAGTCGAGCTCGGCTTCCAGTATGCCGTCTGAGAGTTCCCAAAGTAGCATCTCTAAATCCTCGTCTACAGATACGGGCGCGTTGCCTGTGGAACTCAGCCGGCGTGTCCTTGCTTCTTCTAGCTGGGAAGAAGCTGAAGTCGAGCTTGAGAACTCCATTGGCTCCACGGATTCTGCCTGGCTTCCAAGATGTGCTTCAGGTCTTGGCAGAGCAAGGAAGAGAACAATCAGTATATGCCATTTCTTAACGGGAAATCCCTTTTCTGCAAACCGGCTCTTAAAACCGTAGCCAACCCCTCCTGCACTTCAATCTTACCCAGGGATTGTTATTCAATTAACCCAGGGCTACATTTAGAGCCCAATATATTAGCAGGTACATTTTTCAGTTTGGGGGTTTCTCTGTGAAGCCAGAGCACCCGGAGTCTAGCAAAGATGGGAAACCAACATGGCCTCCCGGAAGCCCAGTGTCCGAGAACTACATCTCCCGGCATGCTCTGGGAAAACAATATGGACTCCCGGAAACCCGGTGGCCAAGAACTACATTTCCCAGCACTCCCCAGAAAATTGAGCCTCGCACCTTGCCGTAGGACGCCATTTTTTGCTCTGTTACATTACCGGTTTCGTGTTTATGGAGGGTTTTCCCGCCGTTTTGGGGGGTTTCCCCTCAATTTCGGGTTTTCAGCTCTCCATTTCAGAGTTCTTCCCCGCAATTTTGGGGTTCCTTCCCCTAATTTGGTGCTTCGCCCCCCCCCCACTTTTGGGGTTCCCCCTCCATTTTGGGGATTCCCCCCAATTCCAAGCCCCCCACAATTTTGGAGGCCCCCACCATCCTTTCTTGGCCTGCCACCCTAATATTAAGGTTCTTTCCCCCAATGTTGGGGTTCTCACCACATGTTTGAGGTTCCTTCCCTTAATTTGGGGCTTAGCTCCCCGGGATCTGGGGCTTTAACCCCAATTTTGGGGGTCCCCCCCAAGTTTGGGGATTCCTCCCCAGGTCTGGGGGGGGTCCACATTCAATTCTGGAATTTCACACTTCCATTTAAGTCTTCTTCCCCCCAATTTGGGGGTTCACCCACCCAATTTTGGGGGTTCCTCCCCTAATTTGGGGGGACCCGACCAATTTTGGGGGTCCCCCCCAATTGTAGAGTCCCCCACCCTCCTTTTTTGGGTTCCCCCCTAATATTAAAGAGTTCTTCCGCCCAATTTTGGGGGACCCCACAATTTGGCCGTTCCTTCCCCTAACTTTGGGCTTCAACCCTTCGATTTTGGGGGGGGCTCCCACCCTCTTATTTTGGCCTTCCGCCCTAATATTAGGCCTAACCCCTAAGAACCTTGACCCCTAACGCTATGGCAACCACGGATCTAACCCTAACCCCTACCCCAACAAACCCTAGAAACCCTAACCCTAAAAACCCTTACAGCCCTAACCCGATAAAATTTACCACACTAAACCCCTGAAGACTGTTCTGGGGGGTCCACATTCAATTCTGGAATTTCACACTTCCATTTAAGTGTTCTGCCCCCCCAATATGGGGGTTCGCCCACCCAATTTTGGGGGTTCCTCCCTTAATTGGGGGGGACACAACCAATTTTGGGGGGGACACAACCAATTTGGGGGGGTCCCCCCAATTTTAGAGTCCCCCACCCTCCTTTTTTGGGTTTCCCCCAATATTAAGAGCTCTTCCGCCCTATTTTGGGGGACCCCACAATTTTGACGTTTCTTCCCCTAAATTGGGGCTTCGACCCTTCAATTTTGGGGGGGGCTCCCCCCTTAGTTTGGCCTTCCACCCTAATATTGGGCCTTACCCCTAAGAACCCTGACCCCTAACACTACGGCTCCCACGGATCTAACCCTAACCCCTACCCCAAAAAACCCTAGAAACCCTAACCCTAAAAACCCTTACAGTCCTAACCCGATAAAATTTACCACACTAGACCTACGCCTAAAAGCCCTAACCCTAAAAATTAAGACCCTCTAAACCCTAACCCAAAACGTAAAGATTCTCAAAGCCCTAACGCTGGAGACCCTAACCTTAAAAAAAAAAAAATAAGACCTTAAAACCCTAACCCTAAATACCTGACCATAACTAAAACCCTAAGACCCTAACCCTAAAAACCCTATCAACACTAAAACCACAAAATACTTTAAAACCTTAACACACTAACCCCCAAACCCTAACCCTTATAACTCCAACCCTAACAACCTTAAAATCCTAACCCTAAACCCTGGAAACCCTAACCCTGAAACCCAACCCTAGTGCCTTAGCCCTGAAACCTTAAAACCCTAACACCTTATTAGAAACACTCTGTAACCAATACCATAGGCTCAGGCAAGTATCTCAGTGAGGTAGCATTTTTATTCACAATTGCAATGGCAGGCGTCCCACAAGCCACCTACTAGTTCCATAACACAGTTTATATAATTTTTTTTTTCCTCTCGGTGACCAGGACCCTCCCCAGTTTCCCCATTGACTGGGTAATCCATGTTCACGATCTATCCAGTGCTTCACAGAAAATACACAGCTGCTGGCCTGTTACTAGTCAATTTTATTTTTTTCTTGACTGTTTTCCTCTTTGAGGTGGTAATGTTTCTTACGCCGTGATTTCCACCCAATTGCTCTAAGGATTCTGGTTGTCTGCATTTTACAAGGTTGTCTGTTAAGCTTTCTTATCACTGCAAGCATATATCAATACCACCCTCCTTCCCTCTAAACGATGTAACTCTGTGCAAAAACATTTTTATTCCCACAACCTTGATCCCCTTACCCTAAAATCCTTATTCTCTTTAACCCTAACAACTCTAACCACAACCCTAACCCTTCATATCAACCCCCTGACGCTAATGACACTGACTAATGATCCAAACCCCAAGCCCCAGGCAACCAACAAAGAAACAGACACAAAGCTGAAAACTACAAAAAAGGCAAAACCCTGGATACAGACCCCAAATCACAAACACGCTACCAAAATGCTACAGAAAAGCCCCAGACGCAGGCCCCAAGCACTACAGCTAGGCCCCAGAAGCTCTAGACACATCCCAAAGCCAAAATGCAATCCCCAAACACTACAGAAAAGCCCCCAAACACCAGACACAGGCTGCAGAAGTCTACAAGCAGGCCCCAGCCACACCCGGATGCAGACCCCAACTGTCCACAAGCAGCTCCCAACCCACCCCCCCCCATGAACTGGAACCCCCCCACCACCACCACCCAGATGCATGCCCCAGGCCCCAGGCCTCAGCCCCAGCCCCCACACCCCAGACTCAGGCCCCAAAGGTGTACAACCAGCTCCCAACTGCCCCCCTCAAAGGGAGGCCCCAAAGCCTGCCAGAGGACCCTAGAGCGTACAAGCAGCTCCCAACCCCCCCGGCACAGGCCCCAACCCCCCCCCAGACACAGGCCCCAAAGGTGTACAAGCAACTCCCCATCCTCCCCAGAGGCACGCCCCAAAGGTGTACAAACAGCCCCAACCCCCCAAGACCCAGACCCCTACAGCGTAGAAGCAGCTCCCAACCCCATGCCCCCAAGGCACATGCCCCAACCCCTCCCCCAAGGCAGGCCCTAACAGTGTACAAGCAACTCCCACCCCCCCCCAGACGCAGGCCCCAAAGGTGTACAAGCAGGCCCCTACAGTATACAAGCAGCTCACAACCACCCCCCCAAAGGCAGGCCCCAAGCCCCTCCAGATGCAAGCCCGAAAGGTTAAAACCAGCTCCAACCCCCTAACCCCCCCCGCCCCGCGCAGACGCAGGCCCCAAAGGTGTACAAGCAGTTCCCAACCCCTCCAAGGCAGGCCCCAAAAGTGTACAGGCAGGCCCCTACAGTGTAGAAACGCTCCAACCCCCCCCCGCTTCCACCTCGAGGGAGGCCCTCCCCCCCCAGTATACACGAAGCTCCCAACCCCCTCTCAGAGGAATGCCTAAAAAAGTATACAAGCAGCTCCTAACACCCACCCCCCCCCCCCCCAAAAGAGGCAGTCCCCAAAGGTGTACAAGCAGGCCCTCAAATCCCTTAGGTGTACAAGCAGGCCCTTCAAATCCCTTAGCCCCTGCGCCAGCTTTATTGGCGAGCAGCGAGGCTGGGGGGGGAGGGGGGCAAGACAGCCTTAAATAAAATAGAAATATAAAAAGTGTTATAAATGGCTGTTATAAATCCAAATAGGATTACAATCAAAGTTTACAATTTATTAAACGAATAGAGGCAAGCAAGCAGCGCTGGGTGCGCCGGGAGTCTCTGCTCCCCCAGGACGCACGCCTGTTACGTAAGGCGGCTGGTTTTGATGCTCCCAGGCTAATACATATTCATTACTACTTCGAGAAGAGGCAGGGTTATTAGAATTGGTTTCCGGAATCCGAAACCCCTCCCAGGGGCGCCTGCGTACCAGTCTCTGGTGGTCTCTCGGGGCTTGCTCGGGCTGAATGCTGGTTGTCTTCCTCTCAGGCTTTTGTCCTTCAATTGTCCTTCAGCTCCCCCTTCCTCCTCGTTTGGGAGCCTCTGCGCCGGATTTCAGAAACTCTAGCAACATCCCCTGCAGTAGTCAGCACTTTTCCCTAAAAACCCCTTTGTTCTCTTATCACCTAGACCCGGGCCTCGATGGTAACCCTTCAAATCCCTTAGTGACACGAATTGCTGGACCATTCCTTACAAAAGGAAGGATAAAATATGTAGAGGAGCAATGGCACCCGCGAAAGCCCGGCGCCGCGGGCAGAGGCAGCGAAGGTTGACGGCAGAACAGTGCTCGGTTTGAACACGGAGAGGGAAAGCGAGGGGAAGGTGGCCGAAGCCGGCCGCAGTCTCTGAGCTCTCCTCCTCCTGATTGTTTTCTCTCAAAGCCATTTCTGTCTGTGTGCGGGCACCCGGAGCCGGCAGAAGTCCCCGTGAAGTCCTTCGGCAGGACGGAGGGCTGCGTGGGCTCCAGTGAGAGAGGGAGTTAGGAGAATCTTATCAAGTAGAGATAGAGCGCTGACAGCGTTAAACTAGGATGCTACTTAGTGTCTTTGCTAACTATGGTGCATTGTGCCAATTAACTAAAGCAAGAAGCCTTGGGCCCCTTACCAAGGTCAGTCTCCTAATAAGAGAGTGAGCCTGTCTTAAGAAACTGGGAGAAACTGGTCCTGCAGATGGACAAGAGCCAAGGAGCAACTGAGTCTGCGCAAAGACAAGAGGTCAACTAGCGGTGACGAGGAAGAGTCATCAATCTTCATGCCCACGACCTCCCGTGCTGCCCAGCGCTGAATAAACATACCTACTTTACAATCTCACTGATTGTGGAGTCCCTTTTCCGCAAGTCACTAGCAGCGGTTTCTTCCGCAGAGGTTTTCCCAGAGCCGCTTCAAAGCTTCCCTCGCGGAGCTGGGGCGTCGCAGGGGGTCGTCAAAGCACGCACACACACACACACACACACACACACACACACAGGCGTTGTTGTCCAAACAGAAAGTATTTACAACAAATTCGACAAGCGGTTTTCCTCTGCCAGCAGCAAATGCCTGAGGGCCCCTACAGCTTCACAAATCATAGCACAAAGAGCCTAAAGTTCCTCTAAAATTTAGGGAAATGATTCAAAATAGATCTGCTAGGGGAAAACGATCACTGGCGGCAGGGTACACAATACACGCGAGTCTCAGCTCTCCTCCGCAGGGTCAGTGCCCACGCCCAAGTGCGACGCTGATGGCACCCGAACATTTGCTGTAGCAGGCAGCAGAGCCAGCAGCTCAGGGGAGCAATTTTAAAAACCAGGAGGCACTTAAACCAACCCTTAATTGACCCAGTTACTGCAGGAGAGTCCCGACTACTCGCCCTGGAGTCCTACTGTCACCAGCAAAAAGCACCAACCAAAGCTTGGGGGAACTTTGGTACAGCACAAGAGAAGGGAGTGGGGGTAGCGTAGCCGTATCGCAGAGCTGCTGCTTTTCACACCATTTTATCATCCCTGATAATTGAAAGTAAGGCCGGGTGGGCTGACCCCACCACCACCACTCCTGGCAGCATGTTTGGTCCACAACGCTAGAATAATTATTTTGCTCCCTCCCGCCCCTACAGCTTCATCATCTGAAAAGATTACAGTCAAAACAATGGCATACACAAATAAAAGTCAAGAGTTGACATAGTAACTCCGGGATTTGGGTATCAACTGTCCGAGAAATCAGAACACCCAGGCTTCACAATGTGCCCAACATCGAGCTGTGCCAAGGGGGGCGGAAGGAAGAAGCTTTCCGTTTAAGCCTTCAGAGCATCGCTCCATCACTACGTCAATTCACAGCCACCACAGCGTGCCGATGGACATCTTTCTGTGCCAAAAGAAACAAGTGCTTTGTCCTCTTGATATCAAAGGTAGCCACCTATAGTTACGGAACCATGCACAAGACCTTAACTCTGACCAGCAGGAAAACTTAGGACAACTGAGTGCAGATCCTGCCAATTTCTACCAGTTCCAACTGTGCTTTAAGTCTCATTGCAAAGCCTCAGTTAGAAAAAGGATCACCTCAGGGTATCCAACAAGAAGAAGAGTTGTTTTCTTTTTTTTCTTTTTTTTTTTTTTTTTTTTAATATACCATAGGACTATGCAGTTCAATCATCAATCATCTTGGAAAGCTCAAGGAGGAGGTCATCCTCATCCTTCCCTGGGTCCAAGTCGAGCTCGGCTTCCAGTATGCCGTCTGAGAGTTCCCAAAGTAGCATCTCTAAATCCTCGTCTACAGATACGGGCGCGTTGCCTGTGGAACTCAGCCGGCGTGTCCTTGCTTCTTCTAGCTGGGAAGAAGCTGAAGTCGAGCTTGAGAACTCCATTGGCTCCACGGATTCTGCCTGGCTTCCAAGATGTGCTTCAGGTCTTGGCAGAGCAAGGAAGAGAACAATCAGTATATGCCATTTCTTAACGGGAAATCCCTTTTCTGCAAACCGGCTCTTAAAACCGTAGCCAACCCCTCCTGCACTTCAATCTTACCCAGGGATTGTTATTCAATTAACCCAGGGCTACATTTAGAGCCCAATATATTAGCAGGTACATTTTTCAGTTTGGGGGTTTCTCTGTGAAGCCAGAGCACCCGGAGTCTAGCAAAGATGGGAAACCAACATGGCCTCCCGGAAGCCCAGTGTCCGAGAACTACATCTCCCGGCATGCTCTGGGAAAACAATATGGACTCCCGGAAACCCGGTGGCCAAGAACTACATTTCCCAGCACTCCCCAGAAAATTGAGCCTCGCACCTTGCCGTAGGACGCCATTTTTTGCTCTGTTACATTACCGGTTTCGTGTTTATGGAGGGTTTTCCCGCCGTTTTGGGGGGTTTCCCCTCAATTTCGGGTTTTCAGCTCTCCATTTCAGAGTTCTTCCCCGCAATTTTGGGGTTCCTTCCCCTAATTTGGTGCTTCGCCCCCCCCCCACTTTTGGGGTTCCCCCTCCATTTTGGGGATTCCCCCCAATTCCAAGCCCCCCACAATTTTGGAGGCCCCCACCATCCTTTCTTGGCCTGCCACCCTAATATTAAGGTTCTTTCCCCCAATGTTGGGGTTCTCACCACATGTTTGAGGTTATTTCCCTTAATTTGGGGCTTAGCTCCCCGGGATCTGGGGCTTTAACCCCAATTTTGGGGGTCCCCCCCAAGTTTGGGGATTCCTCCCCAGGTCTGGGGGGGGTCCACATTCAATTCTGGAATTTCACACTTCCATTTAAGTCTTCTTCCCCCCAATTTGGGGGTTCACCCACCCAATTTTGGGGGTTCCTCCCCTAATTTGGGGGGACCCGACCAATTTTGGGGGTCCCCCCCAATTGTAGAGTCCCCCACCCTCCTTTTTTGGGTTCCCCCCTAATATTAAAGAGTTCTTCCGCCCAATTTTGGGGGACCCCACAATTTGGCCGTTCCTTCCCCTAACTTTGGGCTTCAACCCTTCGATTTTGGGGGGGGCTCCCCCCCTCTTATTTTGGCCTTCCGCCCTAATATTAGGCCTAACCCCTAAGAACCTTGACCCCTAAGCCTATGGCAACCACGGATCTAACCCTAACCCCTACCCCAAGAAACCCTAGAAACCCTAACCCTAAAAACCCTTGCAGCCCTAACCCGATAAAATTTACCACACTAAACCCCTGAAGACTGTTCTGGGGGGTCCACATTCAATTCTGGAATTTCACACTTCCATTTAAGTGTTCTTCCCCCCCAATATGGGGGTTCGCCCACCCAATTTTGGGGGTTCCTCCCCTAATTGGGGGGGACACAACCAATTTTGGGGGGGACACAACCAATTTTGGGGGGGACACAACCAATTTTAGAGTCCCCCACCCTCCTTTTTTGGGTTTCCCCCTAATATTAAAAGTTCTTCCGCCCAATTTTGGGGGACCCCACAATTTGGCCGTTCCTTCCCCTAACTTGGGGCTTCAACCCTTCAATTTTGGGGGGGGCTCCCACCCTCTTATTTTGGCCTTCCGCCCTAATATTAGGCCTAACCCCTAAGAACCTTGACCCCTAACGCTATGGCAACCACGGATCTAACCCTAACCCCTACCCCAACAAACCCTAGAAACCCTAACCCTAAAAACCCTTACAGCCCTAACCCGATAAAATTTACCACACTAAACCCCTGAAGACTGTTCTGGGGGGTCCACATTCAATTCTGGAATTTCACACTTCCATTTAAGTGTTCTGCCCCCCCAATATGGGGGTTCGCCCACCCAATTTTGGGGGTTCCTCCCTTAATTGGGGGGGACACAACCAATTTTGGGGGGGACACAACCAATTTGGGGGGGTCCCCCCAATTTTAGAGTCCTCCACCCTCCTTTTTTGGGTTTCCCCCAATATTAAGAGCTCTTCCGCCCAATTTTGGGGGACCCCACAATTTTGACGTTTCTTCCCCTAAATTGGGGCTTCGACCCTTCAATTTTGGGGGGGGCTCCCCCCTTAGTTTGGCCTTCCACCCTAATATTGGGCCTTACCCCTAAGAACCCTGACCCCTAACACTACGGCTCCCACGGATCTAACCCTAACCCCTACCCCAAAAAACCCTAGAAACCCTAACCCTAAAAACCCTTACAGTCCTAACCCGATAAAATTTACCACACTAGACCTACGCCTAAAAGCCCTAACCCTAAAAATTAAGACCCTCTAAACCCTAACCCAAAACGTAAAGATTCTCAAAGCCCTAACGCTGGAGACCCTAACCTTAAAAAAAAAAAAATAAGACCTTAAAACCCTAACCCTAAATACCTGACCATAACTAAAACCCTAAGACCCTAACCCTAAAAACCCTATCAACACTAAAACCACAAAATACTTTAAAACCTTAACACACTAACCCCCAAACCCTAACCCTTATAACTCCAACCCTAACAACCTTAAAATCCTAACCCTAAACCCTGGAAACCCTAACCCTGAAACCCAACCCTAGTGCCTTAGCCCTGAAACCTTAAAACCCTAACACCTTATTAGAAACACTCTGTAACCAATACCATAGGCTCAGGCAAGTATCTCAGTGAGGTAGCATTTTTATTCACGATTGCAATGGCAGGCGTCCCACAAGCCACCTACTAGTTCCATAACACAGTTTATATAATTTTTTTTTTTTTTCCTCTCGGTGACCAGGACCCTCCCCAGTTTCCCCATTGACTGGGTAATCCATGTTCACGATCTATCCAGTGCTTCACAGAAAATACACAGCTGCTGGCCTGTTACTAGTCAATTTTATTTTTTTCTTGACTGTTTTCCTCTTTGAGGTGGTAATGTTTCTTACGCCGTGATTTCCACCCAATTGCTCTAAGGATTCTGGTTGTCTGCATTTTACAAGGTTGTCTGTTAAGCTTTCTTATCACTGCAAGCATATATCAATACCACCCTCCTTCCCTCTAAACGATGTAACTCTGTGCAAAAACATTTTTATTCCCACAACCTTGATCCCCTTACCCTAAAATCCTTATTCTCTTTAACCCTAACAACTCTAACCACAACCCTAACCCTTCATATCAACCCCCCGACGCTAATGACACTGACTAATGATCCAAACCCCAAGCCCCAGGCAACCAACAAAGAAACAGACACAAAGCTGAAAACTACAAAAAAGGCAAAACCCTGGATACAGACCCCAAATCACAAACACGCTACCAAAATGCTACAGAAAAGCCCCAGACGCAGGCCCCAAGCACTACAGCTAGGCCCCAGAAGCTCTAGACACATCCCAAAGCCAAAATGCGATCCCCAAACACTACAGAAAAGCCCCCAAACACCAGACACAGGCTGCAGAAGTCTACAAGCAGGCCCCAGCCACACCCGGATGCAGACCCCAACTGTCCACAAGCAGCTCCCAACCCACCCCCCCCCATGAACTGGACCCCCCCCACCACCACCACCCAGATGCATGCCCCAGGCCCCAGGCCTCAGCCCCAGCCCCCACACCCCAGACTCAGGCCCCAAAGGTGTACAACCAGCTCCCAACTGCCCCCCTCAAAGGGAGGCCCCAAAGCCTGCCAGAGGACCCTAGAGCGTACAAGCAGCTCCCAACCCCCCCGGCACAGGCCCCAACCCCCCCCCAGACACAGGCCCCAAAGGTGTACAAGCAACTCCCCATCCTCCCCAGAGGCACGCCCCAAAGGTGTACAAACAGCCCCAACCCCCCAAGACCCAGACCCCTACAGCGTAGAAGCAGCTCCCAACCCCATGCCCCCAAGGCACATGCCCCAACCCCTCCCCCAAGGCAGGCCCTAACAGTGTACAAGCAACTCCCACCCCCCCCCAGACGCAGGCCCCAAAGGTGTACAAGCAGGCCCCTACAGTATACAAGCAGCTCACAACCACCCCCCCAAAGGCAGGCCCCAAGCCCCTCCAGATGCAAGCCCGAAAGGTTAAAACCAGCTCCAACCCCCTAACCCCCCCCGCCCCGCGCAGACGCAGGCCCCAAAGGTGTACAAGCAGTTCCCAACCCCTCCAAGGCAGGCCCCAAAAGTGTACAGGCAGGCCCCTACAGTGTAGAAACGCTCCAACCCCCCCCGCTTCCACCTCGAGGGAGGCCCTCCCCCCCCAGTATACACGAAGCTCCCAACCCCCTCTCAGAGGAATGCCTAAAAAAGTATACAAGCAGCTCCTAACACCCCCCCCCCCCCCCCCAAAAGAGGCAGTCCCCAAAGGTGTACAAGCAGGCCCTCAAATCCCTTAGGTGTACAAGCAGGCCCTTCAAATCCCTTAGCCCCTGCGCCAGCTTTATTGGCGAGCAGCGAGGCTGGGGGGGGAGGGGGGCAAGACAGCCTTAAATAAAATACAAATATAAAAAGTGTTATAAATGGCTGTTATAAATCCAAATAGGATTACAATCAAAGTTTACAATTTATTAAACGAATAGAGGCAAGCAAGCAGCGCTGGGTGCGCCGGGAGTCTCTGCTCCCCCAGGACGCACGCCTGTTACGTAAGGCGGCTGGTTTTGATGCTCCCAGGCTAATACATATTCATTACTACTTCGAGAAGAGGCAGGGTTATTAGAATTGGTTTCCGGAATCCGAAACCCCTCCCAGGGGCGCCTGCGTACCAGTCTCTGGTGGTCTCTCGGGGCTTGCTCGGGCTGAATGCTGGTTGTCTTCCTCTCAGGCTTTTGTCCTTCAATTGTCCTTCAGCTCCCCCTTCCTCCTCGTTTGGGAGCCTCTGCGCCGGATTTCAGAAACTCTAGCAACATCCCCTGCAGTAGTCAGCACTTTTCCCTAAAAACCCCTTTGTTCTCTTATCACCTAGACCCGGGCCTCGATGGTAACCCTTCAAATCCCTTAGTGACACGAATTGCTGGACCATTCCTTACAAAAGGAAGGATAAAATATGTAGAGGAGCAATGGCACACGCGAAAGCCCGGCGCCGCGGGCAGAGGCAGCGAAGGTTGACGGCAGAACAGTGCTCGGTTTGAACACGGAGAGGGAAAGCGAGGGGAAGGTGGCCGAAGCCGGCCGCAGTCTCTGAGCTCTCCTCCTCCTGATTGTTTTCTCTCAAAGCCATTTCTGTCTGTGTGCGGGCACCCGGAGCCGGCAGAAGTCCCCGTGAAGTCCTTCGGCAGGACGGAGGGCTGCGTGGGCTCCAGTGAGAGAGGGAGTTAGGAGAATCTTATCAAGTAGAGATAGAGCGCTGACAGCGTTAAACTAGGATGCTACTTAGTGTCTTTGCTAACTATGGTGCATTGTGCCAATTAACTAAAGCAAGAAGCCTTGGGCCCCTTACCAAGGTCAGTCTCCTAATAAGAGAGTGAGCCTGTCTTAAGAAACTGGGAGAAACTGGTCCTGCAGATGGACAAGAGCCAAGGAGCAACTGAGTCTGTGCAAAGACAAGAGGTCAACTAGCGGTGACGAGGAAGAGTCATCAATCTTCATGCCCACGACCTCCCGTGCTGCCCAGCGCTGAATAAACATACCTACTTTACAATCTCACTGATTGTGGAGTCCCTTTTCCGCAAGTCACTAGCAGCGGTTTCTTCCGCAGAGGTTTTCCCAGAGCCGCTTCAAAGCTTCCCTCGCGGAGCTGGGGCGTCGCAGGGGGTCGTCAAAGCACGCACACACACACACACACACACACACACACACACAGGCGTTGTTGTCCAAACAGAAAGTATTTACAACAAATTCGACAAGCGGTTTTCCTCTGCCAGCAGCAAATGCCTGAGGGCCCCTACAGCTTCACAAATCATAGCACAAAGAGCCTAAAGTTCCTCTAAAATTTAGGGAAATGATTCAAAATAGATCTGCTAGGGGAAAACGATCACTGGCGGCAGGGTACACAATACACGCGAGTCTCAGCTCTCCTCCGCAGGGTCAGTGCCCACGCCCAAGTGCGACGCTGATGGCACCCGAACATTTGCTGTAGCAGGCAGCAGAGCCAGCAGCTCAGGGGAGCAATTTTAAAAACCAGGAGGCACTTAAACCAACCCTTAATTGACCCAGTTACTGCAGGAGAGTCCCGACTACTCGCCCTGGAGTCCTACTGTCACCAGCAAAAAGCACCAACCAAAGCTTGGGGGAACTTTGGTACAGCACAAGAGAAGGGAGTGGGGGTAGCGTAGCCGTATCGCAGAGCTGCTGCTTTTCACACCATTTTATCATCCCTGATAATTGAAAGTAAGGCCGGGTGGGCTGACCCCACCACCACCACTCCTGGCAGCATGTTTGGTCCACAACGCTAGAATAATTATTTTGCTCCCTCCCGCCCCTACAGCTTCATCATCTGAAAAGATTACAGTCAAAACAATGGCATACACAAATAAAAGTCAAGAGTTGACATAGTAACTCCGGGATTTGGGTATCAACTGTCCGAGAAATCAGAACACCCAGGCTTCACAATGTGCCCAACATCGAGCTGTGCCAAGGGGGGCGGAAGGAAGAAGCTTTCCGTTTAAGCCTTCAGAGCATCGCTCCATCACTACGTCAATTCACAGCCACCACAGCGTGCCGATGGACATCTTTCTGTGCCAAAAGAAACAAGTGCTTTGTCCTCTTGATATCAAAGGTAGCCACCTATAGTTACGGAACCATGCACAAGACCTTAACTCTGACCAGCAGGAAAACTTAGGACAACTGAGTGCAGATCCTGCCAATTTCTACCAGTTCCAACTGTGCTTTAAGTCTCATTGCAAAGCCTCAGTTAGAAAAAGGATCACCTCAGGGTATCCAACAAGAAGAAGAGTTGTTTTCTTTTTTTTCTTTTTCTTTTTTTTTTTTTTTTTTTAATATACCATAGGACTATGCAGTTCAATCATCAATCATCTTGGAAAGCTCAAGGAGGAGGTCATCCTCATCCTTCCCTGGGTCCAAGTCGAGCTCGGCTTCCAGTATGCCGTATGAGAGTTCCCAAAGTAGCATCTCTAAATCCTCGTCTACAGATACGGGCGCGTTGCCTGTGGAACTCAGCCGGCGTGTCCTTGCTTCTTCTAGCTGGGAAGAAGCTGAAGTCGAGCTTGAGAACTCCATTGGCTCCACGGATTCTGCCTGGCTTCCAAGATGTGCTTCATGTCTTGGCAGAGCAAGGAAGAGAACAATCAGTATATGCCATTTCTTAACGGGAAATCCCTTTTCTGCAAACCGGCTCTTAAAACCGTAGCCAACCCCTCCTGCACTTCAATCTTACCCAGGGATTGTTATTCAATTAACCCAGGGCTACATTTAGAGCCCAATATATTAGCAGGTACATTTTTCAGTTTGGGGGTTTCTCTGTGAAGCCAGAGCACCCGGAGTCTAGCAAAGATGGGAAACCAACATGGCCTCCCGGAAGCCCAGTGTCCGAGAACTACATCTCCCGGCATGCTCTGGGAAAACAATATGGACTCCCGGAAACCCGGTGGCCAAGAACTACATTTCCCAGCACTCCCCAGAAAATTGAGCCTCGCACCTTGCCGTAGGACGCCATTTTTTGCTCTGTTACATTACCGGTTTCGTGTTTATGGAGGGTTTTCCCGCCGTTTTGGGGGGTTTCCCCTCAATTTCGGGTTTTCAGCTCTCCATTTCAGAGTTCTTCCCCGCAATTTTGGGGTTCCTTCCCCTAATTTGGTGCTTCGCCCCCCCCCCACTTTTGGGGTTCCCCCTCCATTTTGGGGATTCCCCCCAATTCCAAGCCCCCCACAATTTTGGAGGCCCCCACCATCCTTTCTTGGCCTGCCACCCTAATATTAAGGTTCTTTCCCCCAATGTTGGGGTTCTCACCACATGTTTGAGGTTCCTTCCCTTAATTTGGGGCTTAGCTCCCCGGGATCTGGGGCTTTAACCCCAATTTTGGGGGTCCCCCCCAAGTTTGGGGATTCCTCCCCAGGTCTGGGGGGGGTCCACATTCAATTCTGGAATTTCACACTTCCATTTAAGTCTTCTTCCCCCCAATTTGGGGGTTCACCCACCCAATTTTGGGGGTTCCTCCCCTAATTTGGGGGGACCCGACCAATTTTGGGGGTCCCCCCCAATTGTAGAGTCCCCCACCCTCCTTTTTTGGGTTCCCCCCTAATATTAAAGAGTTCTTCCGCCCAATTTTGGGGGACCCCACAATTTGGCCGTTCCTTCCCCTAACTTTGGGCTTCAACCCTTCGATTTTGGGGGGGGCTCCCCCCCTCTTATTTTGGCCTTCCGCCCTAATATTAGGCCTAACCCCTAAGAACCTTGACCCCTAACGCTATGGCAACCACGGATCTAACCCTAACCCCTACCCCAACAAACCCTAGAAACCCTAACCCTAAAAACCCTTGCAGCCCTAACCCGATAAAATTTACCACACTAAACCCCTGAAGACTGTTCTGGGGGGTCCACATTCAATTCTGGAATTTCACACTTCCATTTAAGTGTTCTTCCCCCCCAATATGGGGGTTCGCCCACCCAATTTTGGGGGTTCCTCCCCTAATTGGGGGGGACACAACCAATTTTGGGGGGGACACAACCAATTTTGGGGGGGACACAACCAATTTTAGAGTCCCCCACCCTCCTTTTTTGGGTTTCCCCCAATATTAAGAGCTCTTCCGCTCAATTTTGGGGGACCCCACAATTTTGACGTTCCTTCCCCTAACTTTGGGCTTCAACCCTTCAATTTTGGGTGGGCTCCTCCCCTCTTATTTTGGCCTTCCGCCCTAATATTAGGCCTAACCCCTAAGAACCTTGACCCCTAACGCTATGGCAACCACGGATCTAACCCTAACCCCTACCCCAACAAACCCTAGAAACCCTAACCCTAAAAACCCTTACAGCCCTAACCCGATAAAATTTACCACACTAAACCCCTGAAGACTCTTCTGGGGGGTCCACATCCAATTCTGGAATTTCACACTTCCATTTAAGTCTTCTTCCCCCCAATTTGGGGGTTCGCCCACCCAATTTTGGGGGTTCCTCCCCTAATTTGGGGGGGACACAACCGATTTTAGAGTCCCCCACCCTCCTTTTTTGGGTTCCCCCCTAATATTAAAAGTTCTTCCGCCCAATTTTGGGGGACCCCACAATTTTGACGTTCCTTCCCCTAACTTGGGGCTTCAACCCTTCAATTTTGGGGGGGGCTCCCACCCTCTTAGTTTGGCCTTCCGCCCTAATATTAGGCCTAACCCCTAAGAACCTTGACCCCTAACGCTATGGCAACCACGGATCTAACCCTAACCCCTACCCCAACAAACCCTAGAAACCCTAACCCTAAAAACCCTTACAGCCCTAACCCGATAAAATTTACCACACTAAACCCCTGAAGACTGTTCTGGGGGGTCCACATTCAATTCTGGAATTTCACACTTCCATTTAAGTGTTCTGCCCCCCCAATATGGGGGTTCGCCCACCCAATTTTGGGGGTTCCTCCCCTAATTGGGGGGGACACAACCAATTTTGGGGGGGACACAACCAATTTGGGGGGGGACACAACCAATTTGGGGGGTCCCCCCAATTTTAGAGTCCCCCACCCTCCTTTTTTGGGTTTCCCCCAATATTAAGAGCTCTTCCGCCCAATTTTGGGGGACCCCACAATTTTGACGTTTCTTCCCCTAAATTGGGGCTTCGACCCTTCAATTTTGGGGGGGGCTCCCCCCTTAGTTTGGCCTTCCACCCTAATATTGGGCCTTACCCCTAGGAACCCTGACCCCTAACACTACGGCTCCCACGGATCTAACCCTAACCCCTACCCCAAAAAACCCTAGAAACCCTAACCCTAAAAACCCTTACAGTCCTAACCCGATAAAATTTACCACACTAGACCTACGCCTAAAAGCCCTAACCCTAAAAATTAAGACCCTCTAAACCCTAACCCAAAACGTAAAGATTCTCAAAGCCCTAACGCTGGAGACCCTAACCTTAAAAAAAAAAAAAATAAGACCTTAAAACCCTAACCCTAAATACCTGACCATAACTAAAACCCTAAGACCCTAACCCTAAAAACCCTATCAACACTAAAACCACAAAATACTTTAAAACCTTAACACACTAACCCCCAAACCCTAACCCTTATAACTCCAACCCTAACAACCTTAAAATCCTAACCCTAAACCCTGGAAACCCTAACCCTGAAACCCAACCCTAGTGCCTTAGCCCTGAAACCTTAAAACCCTAACACCTTATTAGAAACACTCTGTAACCAATACCATAGGCTCAGGCAAGTATCTCAGTGAGGTAGCATTTTTATTCACGATTGCAATGGCAGGCGTCCCACAAGCCACCTACTAGTTCCATAACACAGTTTATATAATTTTTTTTTTCCTCTCGGTGACCAGGACCCTCCCCAGTTTCCCCATTGACTGGGTAATCCATGTTCACGATCTATCCAGTGCTTCACAGAAAATACACAGCTGCTGGCCTGTTACTAGTCAATTTTATTTTTTTCTTGACTGTTTTCCTCTTTGAGGTGGTAATGTTTCTTACGCCGTGATTTCCACCCAATTGCTCTAAGGATTCTGGTTGTCTGCATTTTACAAGGTTGTCTGTTAAGCTTTCTTATCACTGCAAGCATATATCAATACCACCTTCCTTCCCTCTAAACGATGTAACTCTGTGCAAAAACATTTTTATTCCCACAACCTTGATCCCCTTACCCTAAAATCCTTATTCTCTTTAACCGTAACAACTCTAACCACAACCCTAACCCTTCATATCAACCCCCTGACGCTAATGACACTGACTAATGATCCAAACCCCAAACCCCAGGCAACCAACAAAGAAACAGACACAAAGCTGAAAACTACAAAAAAGGCAAAACCCTGGATACAGACCCCAAATCACAAACACGCTACCAAAATGCTACAGAAAAGCCCCAGACGCAGGCCCCAAGCACTACAGCTAGGCCCCAGAAGCTCTAGACACATCCCAAAGCCAAAATGCAATCCCCAAACACTACAGAAAAGCCCCCAAACACCAGACACAGGCTGCAGAAGTCTACAAGCAGGCCCCAGCCACACCCGGATGCAGACCCCAACTGTCCACAAGCAGCTCCCAACCCACCCCCCCCATGAACTGGACCCCCCCCACCACCACCACCCAGATGCATGCCCCAGGCCCCAGGCCTCAGCCCCAGCCCCCACACCCCAGACTCAGGCCCCAAAGGTGTACAACCAGCTCCCAACTGCCCCCCTCAAAGGGAGGCCCCAAAGCCTGCCAGAGGACCCTAGAGCGTACAAGCAGCTCCCAACCCCCCCGGCACAGGCCCCAACCCCCCCCCAGACACAGGCCCCAAAGGTGTACAAGCAACTCCCCATCCTCCCCAGAGGCACGCCCCAAAGGTGTACAAACAGCCCCAACCCCCCAAGACCCAGACCCCTACAGCGTAGAAGCAGCTCCCAACCCCATGCCCCCAAGGCACATGCCCCAACCCCTCCCCCAAGGCAGGCCCTAACAGTGTACAAGCAACTCCCACCCCCCCCCAGACGCAGGCCCCAAAGGTGTACAAGCAGGCCCCTACAGTATACAAGCAGCTCACAACCACCCCCCCAAAGGCAGGCCCCAAGCCCCTCCAGATGCAAGCCCGAAAGGTTAAAAACAGCTCCAACCCCCTAACCCCCCCCGCCCCGCGCAGACGCAGGCCCCAAAGGTGTACAAGCAGTTCCCAACCCCTCCAAGGCAGGCCCCAAAAGTGTACAGGCAGGCCCCTACAGTGTAGAAACGCTCCAACCCCCCCCGCTTCCACCTCGAGGGAGGCCCTCCCCCCCCAGTATACACGAAGCTCCCAACCCCCTCTCAGAGGAATGCCTAAAAAAGTATACAAGCAGCTCCTAACACCCACCCCCCCCCCCCCAAAAGAGGCAGTCCCCAAAGGTGTACAAGCAGGCCCTCAAATCCCTTAGGTGTACAAGCAGGCCCTTCAAATCCCTTAGCCCCTGCGCCAGCTTTATTGGCGAGCAGCGAGGCTGGGGGGGGAGGGGGGCAAGACAGCCTTAAATAAAATAGAAATATAAAAAGTGTTATAAATGGCTGTTATAAATCCAAATAGGATTACAATCAAAGTTTACAATTTATTAAACGAATAGAGGCAAGCAAGCAGCGCTGGGTGCGCCGGGAGTCTCTGCTCCCCCAGGACGCACGCCTGTTACGTAAGGCGGCTGGTTTTGATGCTCCCAGGCTAATACATATTCATTACTACTTCGAGAAGAGGCAGGGTTATTAGAATTGGTTTCCGGAATCCGAAACCCCTCCCAGGGGCGCCTGCGTACCAGTCTCTGGTGGTCTCTCGGGGCTTGCTCGGGCTGAATGCTGGTTGTCTTCCTCTCAGGCTTTTGTCCTTCAATTGTCCTTCAGCTCCCCCTTCCTCCTCGTTTGGGAGCCTCTGCGCCGGATTTCAGAAACTCTAGCAACATCCCCTGCAGTAGTCAGCACTTTTCCCTAAAAACCCCTTTGTTCTCTTATCACCTAGACCCGGGCCTCGATGGTAACCCTTCAAATCCCTTAGTGACACGAATTGCTGGACCATTCCTTACAAAAGGAAGGATAAAATATGTAGAGGAGCAATGGCACACGCGAAAGCCCGGCGCCGCGGGCAGAGGCAGCGAAGGTTGACGGCAGAACAGTGCTCGGTTTGAACACGGAGAGGGAAAGCGAGGGGAAGGTGGCCGAAGCCGGCCGCAGTCTCTGAGCTCTCCTCCTCCTGATTGTTTTCTCTCAAAGCCATTTCTGTCTGTGTGCGGGCACCCGGAGCTGGCAGAAGTCCCCGTGAAGTCCTTCGGCAGGACGGAGGGCTGCGTGGGCTCCAGTGAGAGAGGGAGTTAGGAGAATCTTATCAAGTAGAGATAGAGCGCTGACAGCGTTAAACTAGGATGCTACTTAGTGTCTTTGCTAACTATGGTGCATTGTGCCAATTAACTAAAGCAAAAAGCCTTGGGCCCCTTACCAAGGTCAGTCTCCTAATAAGAGAGTGAGCCTGTCTTAAGAAACTGGGAGAAACTGGTCCTGCAGATGGACAAGAGCCAAGGAGCAACTGAGTCTGCGCAAAGACAAGAGGTCAACTAGCGGTGACGAGGAAGAGTCATCAATCTTCATGCCCACGACCTCCCGTGCTGCCCAGCGCTGAATAAACATACCTACTTTACAATCTCACTGATTGTGGAGTCCCTTTTCCGCAAGTCACTAGCAGCGGTTTCTTCCGCAGAGGTTTTCCCAGAGCCGCTTCAAAGCTTCCCTCGCGGAGCTGGGGCGTCGCAGGGGGTCGTCAAAGCACGCACGCGTACACACACACACACACACACACACACACACACAGGCGTTGTTGTCCAAACAGAAAGTATTTACAACAAATTCGACAAGCGGTTTTCCTCTGCCAGCAGCAAATGCCTGAGGGCCCCTACAGCTTCACAAATCATAGCACAAAGAGCCTAAAGTTCCTCTAAAATTTAGGGAAATGATTCAAAATAGATCTGCTAGGGGAAAACGATCACTGGCGGCAGGGTACACAATACACGCGAGTCTCAGCTCTCCTCCGCAGGGTCAGTGCCCACGCCCAAGTGCGACGCTGATGGCACCCGAACATTTGCTGTAGCAGGCAGCAGAGCCAGCAGCTCAGGGGAGCAATTTTAAAAACCAGGAGGCACTTAAACCAACCCTTAATTGACCCAGTTACTGCAGGAGAGTCCCGACTACTCGCCCTGGAGTCCTACTGTCACCAGCAAAAAGCACCAACCAAAGCTTGGGGGAACTTTGGTACAGCACAAGAGAAGGGAGTGGGGGTAGCGTAGCCGTATCGCAGAGCTGCTGCTTTTCACACCATTTTATCATCCCTGATAATTGAAAGTAAGGCCGGGTGGGCTGACCCCACCACCACCACTCCTGGCAGCATGTTTGGTCCACAACGCTAGAATAATTATTTTGCTCCCTCCCGTCCCTACAGCTTCATCATCTGAAAAGATTACAGTCAAAACAATGGCATACACAAATAAAAGTCAAGAGTTGACATAGTAACTCCGGGATTTGGGTATCAACTGTCCGAGAAATCAGAACACCCAGGCTTCACAATGTGCCCAACATCGAGCTGTGCCAAGGGGGGCGGAAGGAAGAAGCTTTCCGTTTAAGCCTTCAGAGCATCGCTCCATCACTACGTCAATTCACAGCCACCACAGCGTGCCGATGGACATCTTTCTGTGCCAAAAGAAACAAGTGCTTTGTCCTCTTGATATCAAAGGTAGCCACCTATAGTTACGGAACCATGCACAAGACCTTAACTCTGACCAGCAGGAAAACTTAGGACAACTGAGTGCAGATCCTGCCAATTTCTACCAGTTCCAACTGTGCTTTAAGTCTCATTGCAAAGCCTCAGTTAGAAAAAGGATCACCTCAGGGTATCCAACAAGAAGAAGAGTTGTTTTCTTTTTTTTCTTTTTTTTTTTTTTTTTAAATATACCATAGGACTATGCAGTTCAATCATCAATCATCTTGGAAAGCTCAAGGAGGAGGTCATCCTCATCCTTCCCTGGGTCCAAGTCGAGCTCGGCTTCCAGTATGCCGTCTGAGAGTTCCCAAAGTAGCATCTCTAAATCCTCGTCTACAGATACGGGCGCGTTGCCTGTGGAACTCAGCCGGCGTGTCCTTGCTTCTTCTAGCTGGGAAGAAGCTGAAGTCGAGCTTGAGAACTCCATTGGCTCCACGGATTCTGCCTGGCTTCCAAGATGTGCTTCAGGTCTTGGCAGAGCAAGGAAGAGAACAATCAGTATATGCCATTTCTTAACGGGAAATCCCTTTTCTGCAAACCGGCTCTTAAAACCGTAGCCAACCCCTCCTGCACTTCAATCTTACCCAGGGATTGTTATTCAATTAACCCAGGGCTACATTTAGAGCCCAATATATTAGCAGGTACATTTTTCAGTTTGGGGGTTTCTCTGTGAAGCCAGAGCACCCGGAGTCTAGCAAAGATGGGAAACCAACATGGCCTCCCGGAAGCCCAGTGTCCGAGAACTACATCTCCCGGCATGCTCTGGGAAAACAATATGGACTCCCGGAAACCCGGTGGCCAAGAACTACATTTCCCAGCACTCCCCAGAAAATTGAGCCTCGCACCTTGCCGTAGGACGCCATTTTTTGCTCTGTTACATTACCGGTTTCGTGTTTATGGAGGGTTTTCCCGCCGTTTTGGGGGGTTTCCCCTCAATTTCGGGTTTTCAGCTCTCCATTTCAGAGTTCTTCCCCGCAATTTTGGGGTTCCTTCCCCTAATTTGGTGCTTCGCCCCCCCCCCACTTTTGGGGTTCCCCCTCCATTTTGGGGATTCCCCCCAATTCCAAGCCCCCCACAATTTTGGAGGCCCCCACCATCCTTTCTTGGCCTGCCACCCTAATATTAAGGTTCTTTCCCCCAATGTTGGGGTTCTCACCACATGTTTGAGGTTCCTTCCCTTAATTTGGGGCTTAGCTCCCCGGGATCTGGGGCTTTAACCCCAATTTTGGGGGTCCCCCCCAAGTTTGGGGATTCCTCCCCAGGTCTGGGGGGGGTCCACATTCAATTCTGGAATTTCACACTTCCATTTAAGTCTTCTTCCCCCCAATTTGGGGGTTCACCCACCCAATTTTGGGGGTTCCTCCCCTAATTTGGGGGGACCCGACCAATTTTGGGGGTCCCCCCCAATTGTAGAGTCCCCCACCCTCCTTTTTTGGGTTCCCCCCTAATATTAAAGAGTTCTTCCGCCCAATTTTGGGGGACCCCACAATTTGGCCGTTCCTTCCCCTAACTTTGGGCTTCAACCCTTCGATTTTGGGGGGGGCTCCCCCCCTCTTATTTTGGCCTTCCGCCCTAATATTAGGCCTAACCCCTAAGAACCTTGACCCCTAACGCTATGGCAACCACGGATCTAACCCTAACCCCTACCCCAACAAACCCTAGAAACCCTAACCCTAAAAACCCTTGCAGCCCTAACCCGATAAAATTTACCACACTAAACCCCTGAAGACTGTTCTGGGGGGTCCACATTCAATTCTGGAATTTCACACTTCCATTTAAGTGTTCTTCCCCCCCAATATGGGGGTTCGCCCACCCAATTTTGGGGGTTCCTCCCCTAATTGGGGGGGACACAACCAATTTTGGGGGGGACACAACCAATTTTGGGGGGGACACAACCAATTTTAGAGTCCCCCACCCTCCTTTTTTGGGTTTCCCCCAATATTAAGAGCTCTTCCGCTCAATTTTGGGGGACCCCACAATTTTGACGTTCCTTCCCCTAACTTTGGGCTTCAACCCTTCAATTTTGGGTGGGCTCCTCCCCTCTTATTTTGGCCTTCCGCCCTAATATTAGGCCTAACCCCTAAGAACCTTGACCCCTAACCCTATGGCAACCACGGATCTAACCCTAACCCCTACCCCAACAAACCCTAGAAACCCTAACCCTAAAAACCCTTACAGCCCTAACCCGATAAAATTTACCACACTAAACCCCTGAAGACTGTTCTGGGGGGTCCACATCCAATTCTGGAATTTCACACTTCCATTTAAGTCTTCTTCCCCCCAATTTGGGGGTTCGCCCACCCAATTTTGGGGGTTCCTCCCCTAATTTGGGGGGGACACAACCGATTTTAGAGTCCCCCACCCTCCTTTTTTGGGTTCCCCCCTAATATTAAAAGTTCTTCCGCCCAATTTTGGGGGACCCCACAATTTTGACGTTCCTTCCCCTAACTTGGGGCTTCAACCCTTCAATTTTGGGGGGGGCTCCCACCCTCTTATTTTGGCCTTCCGCCCTAATATTAGGCCTAACCCCTAAGAACCTTGACCCCTAACGCTATGGCAACCACGGATCTAACCCTAACCCCTACCCCAACAAACCCTAGAAACCCTAACCCTAAAAACCCTTACAGCCCTAACCCGATAAAATTTACCACACTAAACCCCTGAAGACTGTTCTGGGGGGTCCACATTCAATTCTGGAATTTCACACTTCCATTTAAGTGTTCTGCCCCCCCAATATGGGGGTTCGCCCACCCAATTTTGGGGGTTCCTCCCTTAATTGGGGGGGACACAACCAATTTTGGGGGGGACACAACCAATTTGGGGGGGTCCCCCCAATTTTAGAGTCCCCCACCCTCCTTTTTTGGGTTTCCCCCAATATTAAGAGCTCTTCCGCCCTATTTTGGGGGACCCCACAATTTTGACGTTTCTTCCCCTAAATTGGGGCTTCGACCCTTCAATTTTGGGGGGGGCTCCCCCCTTAGTTTGGCCTTCCACCCTAATATTGGGCCTTACCCCTAAGAACCCTGACCCCTAACACTACGGCTCCCACGGATCTAACCCTAACCCCTACCCCAAAAAACCCTAGAAACCCTAACCCTAAAAACCCTTACAGTCCGAACCCGATAAAATTTACCACACTAGACCTACGCCTAAAAGCCCTAACCCTAAAAATTAAGACCCTCTAAACCCTAACCCAAAACGTAAAGATTCTCAAAGCCCTAACGCTGGAGACCCTAACCTTAAAAAAAAAAAAATAAGACCTTAAAACCCTAACCCTAAATACCTGACCATAACTAAAACCCTAAGACCCTAACCCTAAAAACCCTATCAACACTAAAACCACAAAATACTTTAAAACCTTAACACACTAACCCCCAAACCCTAACCCTTATAACTCCAACCCTAACAACCTTAAAATCCTAACCCTAAACCCTGGAAACCCTAACCCTGAAACCCAACCCTAGTGCCTTAGCCCTGAAACCTTAAAACCCTAACACCTTATTAGAAACACTCTGTAACCAATACCATAGGCTCAGGCAAGTATCTCAGTGAGGTAGCATTTTTATTCACGATTGCAATGGCAGGCGTCCCACAAGCCACCTACTAGTTCCATAACACAGTTTATATAATTTTTTTTTTCCTCTCGGTGACCAGGACCCTCCCCAGTTTCCCCATTGACTGGGTAATCCATGTTCACGATCTATCCAGTGCTTCACAGAAAATACACAGCTGCTGGCCTGTTACTAGTCAATTTTATTTTTTTCTTGACTGTTTTCCTCTTTGAGGTGGTAATGTTTCTTACGCCGTGATTTCCACCCAATTGCTCTAAGGATTCTGGTTGTCTGCATTTTACAAGGTTGTCTGTTAAGCTTTCTTATCACTGCAAGCATATATCAATACCACCTTCCTTCCCTCTAAACGATGTAACTCTGTGCAAAAACATTTTTATTCCCACAACCTTGATCCCCTTACCCTAAAATCCTTATTCTCTTTAACCCTAACAACTCTAACCACAACCCTAACCCTTCATATCAACCCCCCGACGCTAATGACACTGACTAATGATCCAAACCCCAAGCCCCAGGCAACCAACAAAGAAACAGACACAAAGCTGAAAACTGCAAAAAAGGCAAAACCCTGGATACAGACCCCAAATCACAAACACGCTACCAAAATGCTACAGAAAAGCCCCAGACGCAGGCCCCAAGCACTACAGCTAGGCCCCAGAAGCTCTAGACACATCCCAAAGCCAAAATGCGATCCCCAAACACTACAGAAAAGCCCCCAAACACCAGACACAGGCTGCAGAAGTCTACAAGCAGGCCCCAGCCACACCCGGATGCAGACCCCAACTGTCCACAAGCAGCTCCCAACCCATCCCCCCCCATGAACTGGACCCCCCCCACCACCACCACCCAGATGCATGCCCCAGGCCCCAGGCCTCAGCCCCAGCCCCCACACCCCAGACTCAGGCCCCAAAGGTGTACAACCAGCTCCCAACTGCCCCCCTCAAAGGGAGGCCCCAAAGCCTGCCAGAGGACCCTAGAGCGTACAAGCAGCTCCCAACCCCCCCGGCACAGGCCCCAACGCCCCCCCAGACACAGGCCCCAAAGGTGTACAAGCAACTCCCCATCCTCCCCAGAGGCACGCCCCAAAGGTGTACAAACAGCCCCAACCCCCCAAGACCCAGACCCCTACAGCGTAGAAGCAGCTCCCAACCCCATGCCCCCAAGGCACATGCCCCAACCCCTCCCCCAAGGCAGGCCCTAACAGTGTACAAGCAACTCCCACCCCCCCCCAGACGCAGGCCCCAAAGGTGTACAAGCAGGCCCCTACAGTATACAAGCAGCTCACAACCACCCCCCCAAAGGCAGGCCCCAAGCCCCTCCAGATGCAAGCCCGAAAGGTTAAAAACAGCTCCAACCCCCTAACCCCCCCCGCCCCGCGCAGACACAGGCCCCAAAGGTGTACAAGCAGTTCCCAACCCCTCCAAGGCAGGCCCCAAAAGTGTACAGGCAGGCCCCTACAGTGTAGAAACGCTCCAACCCCCCCCGCTTCCACCTCGAGGGAGGCCCTCCCCCCCCAGTATACACGAAGCTCCCAACCCCCTCTCAGAGGAATGCCTAAAAAAGTATACAAGCAGCTCCTAACACCCCCCCACCCCCCCCCCCCAAAAAGAGGCAGTCCCCAAAGGTGTACAAGCAGGCCCTCAAATCCCTTAGGTGTACAAGCAGGCCCTTCAAATCCCTTAGCCCCTGCGCCAGCTTTATTGGCGAGCAGCGAGGCTGGGGGGGGAGGGGGGCAAGACAGCCTTAAATAAAATAGAAATATAAAAAGTGTTATAAATGGCTGTTATAAATCCAAATAGGATTACAATCAAAGTTTACAATTTATTAAACGAATAGAGGCAAGCAAGCAGCGCTGGGTGCGCCGGGAGTCTCTGCTCCCCCAGGACGCACGCCTGTTACGTAAGGCGGCTGGTTTTGATGCTCCCAGGCTAATACATATTCATTACTACTTCGAGAAGAGGCAGGGTTATTAGAATTGGTTTCCGGAATCCGAAACCCCTCCCAGGGGCGCCTGCGTACCAGTCTCTGGTGGTCTCTCGGGGCTTGCTCGGGCTGAATGCTGGTTGTCTTCCTCTCAGGCTTTTGTCCTTCAATTGTCCTTCAGCTCCCCCTTCCTCCTCGTTTGGGAGCCTCTGCGCCGGATTTCAGAAACTCTAGCAACATCCCCTGCAGTAGTCAGCACTTTTCCCTAAAAACCCCTTTGTTCTCTTATCACCTAGACCCGGGCCTCGATGGTAACCCTTCAAATCCCTTAGTGACACGAATTGCTGGACCATTCCTTACAAAAGGAAGGATAAAATATGTAGAGGAGCAATGGCACACGCGAAAGCCCGGCGCCGCGGGCAGAGGCAGCGAAGGTTGACGGCAGAACAGTGCTCGGTTTGAACACGGAGAGGGAAAGCGAGGGGAAGGTGGCCGAAGCCGGCCGCAGTCTCTGAGCTCTCCTCCTCCTGATTGTTTTCTCTCAAAGCCATTTCTGTCTGTGTGCGGGCACCCGGAGCCGGCAGAAGTCCCCGTGAAGTCCTTCGGCAGGACGGAGGGCTGCGTGGGCTCCAGTGAGAGAGGGAGTTAGGAGAATCTTATCAAGTAGAGATAGAGCGCTGACAGCGTTAAACTAGGATGCTACTTAGTGTCTTTGCTAACTATGGTGCATTGTGCCAATTAACTAAAGCAAAAAGCCTTGGGCCCCTTACCAAGGTCAGTCTCCTAATAAGAGAGTGAGCCTGTCTTAAGAAACTGGGAGAAACTGGTCCTGCAGATGGACAAGAGCCAAGGAGCAACTGAGTCTGCGCAAAGACAAGAGGTCAACTAGCGGTGACGAGGAAGAGTCATCAATCTTCAAGCCCACGACCTCCCGTGCTGCCCAGCGCTGAATAAACATACCTACTTTACAATCTCACTGATTGTGGAGTCCCTTTTCCGCAAGTCACTAGCAGCGGTTTCTTCTGCAGAGGTTTTCCCAGAGCCGCTTCAAAGCTTCCCTCGCGGAGCTGGGGCGTCGCAGGGGGTCGTCAAAGCACGCACGCGTGCACACACACACACACACACACACACACACACACAGGCGTTGTTGTCCAAACAGAAAGTATTTACAACAAATTCGACAAGCGGTTTTCCTCTGCCAGCAGCAAATGCCTGAGGGC
Organism: Anser anser; assembly: GCF_964211835.1. Taxonomy (NCBI): domain Eukaryota; kingdom Metazoa; phylum Chordata; class Aves; order Anseriformes; family Anatidae; genus Anser; species Anser anser. Next base: position 106,873 of record NW_028153645.1, read on the forward strand.
CCCTACAGCTTCACAAATCATAGCACAAAGAGCCTAAAGTTCCTCTAAAATTTAGGGAAATGATTCAAAATAGATCTGCTAGGGGAAAACGATCACTGGCGGCAGGGTACACAATACACGCGAGTCTCAGCTCTCCTCCGCAGGGTCAGTGCCCACGCCCAAGTGCGACGCTGATGGCACCCGAACATTTGCTGTAGCAGGCAGCAGAGCCAGCAGCTCAGGGGAGCAATTTTAAAAACCAGGAGGCACTTAAACCAACCCTTAATTGACCCAGTTACTGCAGGAGAGTCCCGACTACTCGCCCTGGAGTCCTACTGTCACCAGCAAAAAGCACCAACCAAAGCTTGGGGGAACTTTGGTACAGCACAAGAGAAGGGAGTGGGGGTAGCGTAGCCGTATCGCAGAGCTGCTGCTTTTCACACCATTTTATCATCCCTGATAATTGAAAGTAAGGCCGGGTGGGCTGACCCCACCACCACCACTCCTGGCAGCATGTTTGGTCCACAACGCTAGAATAATTATTTTGCTCCCTCCCGTCCCTACAGCTTCATCATCTGAAAAGATTACAGTCAAAACAATGGCATACACAAATAAAAGTCAAGAGTTGACATAGTAACTCCGGGATTTGGGTATCAACTGTCCGAGAAATCAGAACACCCAGGCTTCACAATGTGCCCAACATCGAGCTGTGCCAAGGGGGGCGGAAGGAAGAAGCTTTCCGTTTAAGCCTTCAGAGCATCGCTCCATCACTACGTCAATTCACAGCCACCACAGCGTGCCGATGGACATCTTTCTGTGCCAAAAGAAACAAGTGCTTTGTCCTCTTGATATCAAAGGTAGCCACCTATAGTTACGGAACCATGCACAAGACCTTAACTCTGACCAGCAGGAAAACTTAGGACAACTGAGTGCAGATCCTGCCAATTTCTACCAGTTCCAACTGTGCTTTAAGTCTCATTGCAAAGCCTCAGTTAGAAAAAGGATCACCTCAGGGTATCCAACAAGAAGAAGAGTTGTTTTCTTTTTTTTCTTTTTTTTTTTTTTTTTTAAATATACCATAGGACTATGCAGTTCAATCATCAATCATCTTGGAAAGCTCAAGGAGGAGGTCATCCTCATCCTTCCCTGGGTCCAAGTCGAGCTCGGCTTCCAGTATGCCGTCTGAGAGTTCCCAAAGTAGCATCTCTAAATCCTCGTCTACAGATACGGGCGCGTTGCCTGTGGAACTCAGCCGGCGTGTCCTTGCTTCTTCTAGCTGGGAAGAAGCTGAAGTCGAGCTTGAGAACTCCATTGGCTCCACGGATTCTGCCTGGCTTCCAAGATGTGCTTGAGGTCTTGGCAGAGCAAGGAAGAGAACAATCAGTATATGCCATTTCTTAACGGGAAATCCCTTTTCTGCAAACCGGCTCTTAAAACCGTAGCCAACCCCTCCTGCACTTCAATCTTACCCAGGGATTGTTATTCAATTAACCCAGGGCTACATTTAGAGCCCAATATATTAGCAGGTACATTTTTCAGTTTGGGGGTTTCTCTGTGAAGCCAGAGCACCCGGAGTCTAGCAAAGATGGGAAACCAACATGGCCTCCCGGAAGCCCAGTGTCCGAGAACTACATCTCCCGGCATGCTCTGGGAAAACAATATGGACTCCCGGAAACCCGGTGGCCAAGAACTACATTTCCCAGCACTCCCCAGAAAATTGAGCCTCGCACCTTGCCGTAGGACGCCATTTTTTGCTCTGTTACATTACCGGTTTCGTGTTTATGGAGGGTTTTCCCGCCGTTTTGGGGGGTTTCCCCTCAATTTCGGGTTTTCAGCTCTCCATTTCAGAGTTCTTCCCCGCAATTTTGGGGTTCCTTCCCCTAATTTGGTGCTTCGCCCCCCCCCCACTTTTGGGGTTCCCCCTCCATTTTGGGGATTCCCCCCAATTCCAAGCCCCCCACAATTTTGGAGGCCCCCACCATCCTTTCTTGGCCTGCCACCCTAATATTAAGGTTCTTTCCCCCAATGTTGGGGTTCTCACCACATGTTTGAGGTTCCTTCCCTTAATTTGGGGCTTAGCTCCCCGGGATCTGGGGCTTTAACCCCAATTTTGGGGGTCCCCCCCAAGTTTGGGGATTCCTCCCCAGGTCTGGGGGGGGTCCACATTCAATTCTGGAATTTCACACTTCCATTTAAGTCTTCTTCCCCCCAATTTGGGGGTTCACCCACCCAATTTTGGGGGTTCCTCCCCTAATTTGGGGGGACCCGACCAATTTTGGGGGTCCCCCCCAATTGTAGAGTCCCCCACCCTCCTTTTTTGGGTTCCCCCCTAATATTAAAGAGTTCTTCCGCCCAATTTTGGGGGACCCCACAATTTGGCCGTTCCTTCCCCTAACTTTGGGCTTCAACCCTTCGATTTTGGGGGGGGCTCCCCCCCTCTTATTTTGGCCTTCCGCCCTAATATTAGGCCTAACCCCTAAGAACCTTGACCCCTAACGCTATGGCAACCACGGATCTAACCCTAACCCCTACCCCAACAAACCCTAGAAACCCTAACCCTAAAAACCCTTGCAGCCCTAACCCGATAAAATTTACCACACTAAACCCCTGAAGACTGTTCTGGGGGGTCCACATTCAATTCTGGAATTTCACACTTCCATTTAAGTGTTCTTCCCCCCCAATATGGGGGTTCGCCCACCCAATTTTGGGGGTTCCTCCCCTAATTGGGGGGGACACAACCAATTTTGGGGGGGACACAACCAATTTTGGGGGGGACACAACCAATTTTAGAGTCCCCCACCCTCCTTTTTTGGGTTTCCCCCAATATTAAGAGCTCTTCCGCTCAATTTTGGGGGACCCCACAATTTTGACGTTCCTTCCCCTAACTTTGGGCTTCAACCCTTCAATTTTGGGTGGGCTCCTCCCCTCTTATTTTGGCCTTCCGCCCTAATATTAGGCCTAACCCCTAAGAACCTTGACCCCTAACGCTATGGCAACCACGGATCTAACCCTAACCCCTACCCCAACAAACCCTAGAAACCCTAACCCTAAAAACCCTTGCAGCCCTAACCCGATAAAATTTACCACACTAAACCCCTGAAGACTGTTCTGGGGGGTCCACATCCAATTCTGGAATTTCACACTTCCATTTAAGTCTTCTTCCCCCCAATTTGGGGGTTCGCCCACCCAATTTTGGGGGTTCCTCCCCTAATTTGGGGGGGACACAACCGATTTTAGAGTCCCCCACCCTCCTTTTTTGGGTTCCCCCCTAATATTAAAAGTTCTTCCGCCCAATTTTGGGGGACCCCACAATTTTGACGTTCCTTCCCCTAACTTGGGGCTTCAACCCTTCAATTTTGGGGGGGGCTCCCACCCTCTTATTTTGGCCTTCCGCCCTAATATTAGGCCTAACCCCTAAGAACCTTGACCCCTAACGCTATGGCAACCACGGATCTAACCCTAACCCCTACCCCAACAAACCCTAGAAACCCTAACCCTAAAAACCCTTACAGCCCTAACCCGATAAAATTTACCACACTAAACCCCTGAAGACTGTTCTGGGGGGTCCACATTCAATTCTGGAATTTCACACTTCCATTTAAGTGTTCTGCCCCCCCAATATGGGGGTTCGCCCACCCAATTTTGGGGGTTCCTCCCTTAATTGGGGGGGACACAACCAATTTTGGGGGGGACACAACCAATTTGGGGGGGTCCCCCCAATTTTAGAGTCCCCCACCCTCCTTTTTTGGGTTTCCCCCAATATTAAGAGCTCTTCCGCCCTATTTTGGGGGACCCCACAATTTTGACGTTTCTTCCCCTAAATTGGGGCTTCGACCCTTCAATTTTGGGGGGGGCTCCCCCCTTAGTTTGGCCTTCCACCCTAATATTGGGCCTTACCCCTAAGAACCCTGACCCCTAACACTACGGCTCCCACGGATCTAACCCTAACCCCTACCCCAAAAAACCCTAGAAACCCTAACCCTAAAAACCCTTACAGTCCTAACCCGATAAAATTTACCACACTAGACCTACGCCTAAAAGCCCTAACCCTAAAAATTAAGACCCTCTAAACCCTAACCCAAAACGTAAAGATTCTCAAAGCCCTAACGCTGGAGACCCTAACCTTAAAAAAAAAAAAAATAAGACCTTAAAACCCTAACCCTAAATACCTGACCATAACTAAAACCCTAAGACCCTAACCCTAAAAACCCTATCAACACTAAAACCACAAAATACTTTAAAACCTTAACACACTAACCCCCAAACCCTAACCCTTATAACTCCAACCCTAACAACCTTAAAATCCTAACCCTAAACCCTGGAAACCCTAACCCTGAAACCCAACCCTAGTGCCTTAGCCCTGAAACCTTAAAACCCTAACACCTTATTAGAAACACTCTGTAACCAATACCATAGGCTCAGGCAAGTATCTCAGTGAGGTAGCATTTTTATTCACGATTGCAATGGCAGGCGTCCCACAAGCCACCTACTAGTTCCATAACACAGTTTATATAATTTTTTTTTTTTTCCTCTCGGTGACCAGGACCCTCCCCAGTTTCCCCATTGACTGGGTAATCCATGTTCACGATCTATCCAGTGCTTCACAGAAAATACACAGCTGCTGGCCTGTTACTAGTCAATTTTATTTTTTTCTTGACTGTTTTCCTCTTTGAGGTGGTAATGTTTCTTACGCCGTGATTTCCACCCAATTGCTCTAAGGATTCTGGTTGTCTGCATTTTACAAGGTTGTCTGTTAAGCTTTCTTATCACTGCAAGCATATATCAATACCACCCTCCTTCCCTCTAAACGATGTAACTCTGTGCAAAAACATTTTTATTCCCACAACCTTGATCCCCTTACCCTAAAATCCTTATTCTCTTTAACCCTAACAACTCTAACCACAACCCTAACCCTTCATATCAACCCCCCGACGCTAATGACACTGACTAATGATCCAAACCCCAAGCCCCAGGCAACCAACAAAGAAACAGACACAAAGCTGAAAACTACAAAAAAGGCAAAACCCTGGATACAGACCCCAAATCACAAACACGCTACCAAAATGCTACAGAAAAGCCCCAGACGCAGGCCCCAAGCACTACAGCTAGGCCCCAGAAGCTCTAGACACATCCCAAAGCCAAAATGCGATCCCCAAACACTACAGAAAAGCCCCCAAACACCAGACACAGGCTGCAGAAGTCTACAAGCAGGCCCCAGCCACACCCGGATGCAGACCCCAACTGTCCACAAGCAGCTCCCAACCCACCCCCCCCCATGAACTGGACCCCCCCCACCACCACCACCCAGATGCATGCCCCAGGCCCCAGGCCTCAGCCCCAGCCCCCACACCCCAGACTCAGGCCCCAAAGGTGTACAACCAGCTCCCAACTGCCCCCCTCAAAGGGAGGCCCCAAAGCCTGCCAGAGGACCCTAGAGCGTACAAGCAGCTCCCAACCCCCCCGGCACAGGCCCCAACCCCCCCCCAGACACAGGCCCCAAAGGTGTACAAGCAACTCCCCATCCTCCCCAGAGGCACGCCCCAAAGGTGTACAAACAGCCCCAACCCCCCAAGACCCAGACCCCTACAGCGTAGAAGCAGCTCCCAACCCCATGCCCCCAAGGCACATGCCCCAACCCCTCCCCCAAGGCAGGCCCTAACAGTGTACAAGCAACTCCCACCCCCCCCCAGACGCAGGCCCCAAAGGTGTACAAGCAGGCCCCTACAGTATACAAGCAGCTCACAACCACCCCCCCAAAGGCAGGCCCCAAGCCCCTCCAGATGCAAGCCCGAAAGGTTAAAACCAGCTCCAACCCCCTAACCCCCCCCGCCCCGCGCAGACGCAGGCCCCAAAGGTGTACAAGCAGTTCCCAACCCCTCCAAGGCAGGCCCCAAAAGTGTACAGGCAGGCCCCGACAGTGTAGAAACGCTCCAACCCCCCCCGCTTCCACCTCGAGGGAGGCCCTCCCCCCCCAGTATACACGAAGCTCCCAACCCCCTCTCAGAGGAATGCCTAAAAAAGTATACAAGCAGCTCCTAACAACCCCCCCCCCCCCCAAAAGAGGCAGTCCCCAAAGGTGTACAAGCAGGCCCTCAAATCCCTTAGGTGTACAAGCAGGCCCTTCAAATCCCTTAGCCCCTGCGCCAGCTTTATTGGCGAGCAGCGAGGCTGGGGGGGGAGGGGGGCAAGACAGCCTTAAATAAAATAGAAATATAAAAAGTGTTATAAATGGCTGTTATAAATCCAAATAGGATTACAATCAAAGTTTACAATTTATTAAACGAATAGAGGCAAGCAAGCAGCGCTGGGTGCGCCGGGAGTCTCTGCTCCCCCAGGACGCACGCCTGTTACGTAAGGCGGCTGGTTTTGATGCTCCCAGGCTAATACATATTCATTACTACTTCGAGAAGAGGCAGGGTTATTAGAATTGGTTTCCGGAATCCGAAACCCCTCCCAGGGGCGCCTGCGTACCAGTCTCTGGTGGTCTCTCGGGGCTTGCTCGGGCTGAATGCTGGTTGTCTTCCTCTCAGGCTTTTGTCCTTCAATTGTCCTTCAGCTCCCCCTTCCTCCTCGTTTGGGAGCCTCTGCGCCGGATTTCAGAAACTCTAGCAACATCCCCTGCAGTAGTCAGCACTTTTCCCTAAAAACCCCTTTGTTCTCTTATCACCTAGACCCGGGCCTCGATGGTAACCCTTCAAATCCCTTAGTGACACGAATTGCTGGACCATTCCTTACAAAAGGAAGGATAAAATATGTAGAGGAGCAATGGCACCCGCGAAAGCCCGGCGCCGCGGGCAGAGGCAGCGAAGGTTGACGGCAGAACAGTGCTCGGTTTGAACACGGAGAGGGAAAGCGAGGGGAAGGTGGCCGAAGCCGGCCGCAGTCTCTGAGCTCTCCTCCTCCTGATTGTTTTCTCTCAAAGCCATTTCTGTCTGTGTGCGGGCACCCGGAGCCGGCAGAAGTCCCCGTGAAGTCCTTCGGCAGGACGGAGGGCTGCGTGGGCTCCAGTGAGAGAGGGAGTTAGGAGAATCTTATCAAGTAGAGATAGAGCGCTGACAGCGTTAAACTAGGATGCTACTTAGTGTCTTTGCTAACTATGGTGCATTGTGCCAATTAACTAAAGCAAAAAGCCTTGGGCCCCTTACCAAGGTCAGTCTCCTAATAAGAGAGTGAGCCTGTCTTAAGAAACTGGGAGAAACTGGTCCTGCAGATGGACAAGAGCCAAGGAGCAACTGAGTCTGCGCAAAGACAAGAGGTCAACTAGCGGTGACGAGGAAGAGTCATCAATCTTCATGCCCACGACCTCCCGTGCTGCCCAGCGCTGAATAAACATACCTACTTTACAATCTCACTGATTGTGGAGTCCCTTTTCCGCAAGTCACTAGCAGCGGTTTCTTCCGCAGAGGTTTTCCCAGAGCCGCTTCAAAGCTTCCCTCGCGGAGCTGGGGCGTCGCAGGGGGTCGTCAAAGCACGCACGCGTGCACACACACACACACACACACACACACACAGGCGTTGTTGTCCAAACAGAAAGTATTTACAACAAATTCGACAAGCGGTTTTCCTCTGCCAGCAGCAAATGCCTGAGGGCCCCTACAGCTTCACAAATCATAGCACAAAGAGCCTAAAGTTCCTCTAAAATTTAGGGAAATGATTCAAAATAGATCTGCTAGGGGAAAACGATCACTGGCGGCAGGGTACACAATACACGCGAGTCTCAGCTCTCCTCCGCAGGGTCAGTGCCCACGCCCAAGTGCGACGCTGATGGCACCCGAACATTTGCTGTAGCAGGCAGCAGAGCCAGCAGCTCAGGGGAGCAATTTTAAAAACCAGGAGGCACTTAAACCAACCCTTAATTGACCCAGTTACTGCAGGAGAGTCCCGACTACTCGCCCTGGAGTCCTACTGTCACCAGCAAAAAGCACCAACCAAAGCTTGGGGGAACTTTGGTACAGCACAAGAGAAGGGAGTGGGGGTAGCGTAGCCGTATCGCAGAGCTGCTGCTTTTCACACCATTTTATCATCCCTGATAATTGAAAGTAAGGCCGGGTGGGCTGACCCCACCACCACCACTCCTGGCAGCATGTTTGGTCCACAACGCTAGAATAATTATTTTGCTCCCTCCCGTCCCTACAGCTTCATCATCTGAAAAGATTACAGTCAAAACAATGGCATACACAAATAAAAGTCAAGAGTTGACATAGTAACTCCGGGATTTGGGTATCAACTGTCCGAGAAATCAGAACACCCAGGCTTCACAATGTGCCCAACATCGAGCTGTGCCAAGGGGGGCGGAAGGAAGAAGCTTTCCGTTTAAGCCTTCAGAGCATCGCTCCATCACTACGTCAATTCACAGCCACCACAGCGTGCCGATGGACATCTTTCTGTGCCAAAAGAAACAAGTGCTTTGTCCTCTTGATATCAAAGGTAGCCACCTATAGTTACGGAACCATGCACAAGACCTTAACTCTGACCAGCAGGAAAACTTAGGACAACTGAGTGCAGATCCTGCCAATTTCTACCAGTTCCAACTGTGCTTTAAGTCTCATTGCAAAGCCTCAGTTAGAAAAAGGATCACCTCAGGGTATCCAACAAGAAGAAGAGTTGTTTTCTTTTTTTTCTTTTTTTTTTTTTTTTTTAAATATACCATAGGACTATGCAGTTCAATCATCAATCATCTTGGAAAGCTCAAGGAGGAGGTCATCCTCATCCTTCCCTGGGTCCAAGTCGAGCTCGGCTTCCAGTATGCCGTCTGAGAGTTCCCAAAGTAGCATCTCTAAATCCTCGTCTACAGATACGGGCGCGTTGCCTGTGGAACTCAGCCGGCGTGTCCTTGCTTCTTCTAGCTGGGAAGAAGCTGAAGTCGAGCTTGAGAACTCCATTGGCTCCACGGATTCTGCCTGGCTTCCAAGGTGTGCTTCAGGTCTTGGCAGAGCAAGGAAGAGAACAATCAGTATATGCCATTTCTTAACGGGAAATCCCTTTTCTGCAAACCGGCTCTTAAAACCGTAGCCAACCCCTCCTGCACTTCAATCTTACCCAGGGATTGTTATTCAATTAACCCAGGGCTACATTTAGAGCCCAATATATTAGCAGGTACATTTTTCAGTTTGGGGGTTTCTCTGTGAAGCCAGAGCACCCGGAGTCTAGCAAAGATGGGAAACCAACATGGCCTCCCGGAAGCCCAGTGTCCGAGAACTACATCTCCCGGCATGCTCTGGGAAAACAATATGGACTCCCGGAAACCCGGTGGCCAAGAACTACATTTCCCAGCACTCCCCAGAAAATTGAGCCTCGCACCTTGCCGTAGGACGCCATTTTTTGCTCTGTTACATTACCGGTTTCCTGTTTATGGAGGGTTTTCCCGCCGTTTTGGGGGGTTTCCCCTCAATTTCGGGTTTTCAGCTCTCCATTTCAGAGTTCTTCCCCGCAATTTTGGGGTTCCTTCCCCTAATTTGGTGCTTCGCCCCCCCCCCACTTTTGGGGTTCCCCCTTCATTTTGGGGATTCCCCCCAATTCCAAGCCCCCCACAATTTTGGAGGCCCCCACCATCCTTTCTTGGCCTGCCACCCTAATATTAAGGTTCTTTCCCCCAATGTTGGGGTTCTCACCACATGTTTGAGGTTCCTTCCCTTAATTTGGGGCTTAGCTCCCCGGGATCTGGGGCTTTAACCCCAATTTTGGGGGTCCCCCCCAAGTTTGGGGATTCCTCCCCAGGTCTGGGGGGGGTCCACATTCAATTCTGGAATTTCACACTTCCATTTAAGTCTTCTTCCCCCCAATTTGGGGGTTCACCCACCCAATTTTGGGGGTTCCTCCCCTAATTTGGGGGGACCCGACCAATTTTGGGGGTCCCCCCCAATTGTAGAGTCCCCCACCCTCCTTTTTTGGGTTCCCCCCTAATATTAAAGAGTTCTTCCGCCCAATTTTGGGGGACCCCACAATTTGGCCGTTCCTTCCCCTAACTTTGGGCTTCAACCCTTCGATTTTGGGGGGGGCTCCCCCCCTCTTATTTTGGCCTTCCGCCCTAATATTAGGCCTAACCCCTAAGAACCTTGACCCCTAAGCCTATGGCAACCACGGATCTAACCCTAACCCCTACCCCAACAAACCCTAGAAACCCTAACCCTAAAAACCCTTGCAGCCCTAACCCGATAAAATTTACCACACTAAACCCCTGAAGACTGTTCTGGGGGGTCCACATTCAATTCTGGAATTTCACACTTCCATTTAAGTGTTCTTCCCCCCCAATATGGGGGTTCGCCCACCCAATTTTGGGGGTTCCTCCCCTAATTGGGGGGGACACAACCAATTTTGGGGGGGACACAACCAATTTTGGGGGGGACACAACCAATTTTAGAGTCCCCCACCCTCCTTTTTTGGGTTTCCCCCAATATTAAGAGCTCTTCCGCTCAATTTTGGGGGACCCCACAATTTTGACGTTCCTTCCCCTAACTTTGGGCTTCAACCCTTCAATTTTGGGTGGGCTCCTCCCCTCTTATTTTGGCCTTCCGCCCTAATATTAGGCCTAACCCCTAAGAACCTTGACCCCTAAGCCTATGGCAACCACGGATCTAACCCTAACCCCTACCCCAACAAACCCTAGAAACCCTAACCCTAAAAACCCTTACAGCCCTAACCCGATAAAATTTACCACACTAAACCCCTGAAGACTGTTCTGGGGGGTCCACATCCAATTCTGGAATTTCACACTTCCATTTAAGTCTTCTTCCCCCCAATTTGGGGGTTCGCCCACCCAATTTTGGGGGTTCCTCCCCTAATTTGGGGGGGACACAACCGATTTTAGAGTCCCCCACCCTCCTTTTTTGGGTTCCCCCCTAATATTAAAAGTTCTTCCGCCCAATTTTGGGGGACCCCACAATTTTGACGTTCCTTCCCCTAACTTGGGGCTTCAACCCTTCAATTTTGGGGGGGGCTCCCACCCTCTTATTTTGGCCTTCCGCCCTAATATTAGGCCTAACCCCTAAGAACCTTGACCCCTAACGCTATGGCAACCACGGATCTAACCCTAACCCCTACCCCAACAAACCCTAGAAACCCTAACCCTAAAAACCCTTACAGCCCTAACCCGATAAAATTTACCACACTAAACCCCTGAAGACTGTTCTGGGGGGTCCACATTCAATTCTGGAATTTCACACTTCCATTTAAGTGTTCTTCCCCCCCAATATGGGGGTTCGCCCACCCAATTTTGGGGGTTCCTCCCCTAATTGGGGGGGACACAACCAATTTTGGGGGGGACACAACCAATTTGGGGGGGTCCCCCCAATTTTAGAGTCCCCCACCCTCCTTTTTTGGGTTTCCCCCAATATTAAGAGCTCTTCCGCCCTATTTTGGGGGACCCCACAATTTTGACGTTTCTTCCCCTAAATTGGGGCTTCGACCCTTCAATTTTGGGGGGGGCTCCCCCCTTAGTTTGGCCTTCCACCCTAATATTGGGCCTTACCCCTAAGAACCCTGACCCCTAACACTACGGCTCCCACGGATCTAACCCTAACCCCTACCCCAAAAAACCCTAGAAACCCTAACCCTAAAAACCCTTACAGTCCTAACCCGATAAAATTTACCACACTAGACCTACGCCTAAAAGCCCTAACCCTAAAAATTAAGACCCTCTAAACCCTAACCCAAAACGTAAAGATTCTCAAAGCCCTAACGCTGGAGACCCTAACCTTAAAAAAAAAAAAATAAGACCTTAAAACCCTAACCCTAAATACCTGACCATAACTAAAACCCTAAGACCCTAACCCTAAAAACCCTATCAACACTAAAACCACAAAATACTTTAAAACCTTAACACACTAACCCCCAAACCCTAACCCTTATAACTCCAACCCTAACAACCTTAAAATCCTAACCCTAAACCCTGGAAACCCTAACCCTGAAACCCAACCCTAGTGCCTTAGCCCTGAAACCTTAAAACCCTAACACCTTATTAGAAACACTCTGTAACCAATACCATAGGCTCAGGCAAGTATCTCAGTGAGGTAGCATTTTTATTCACGATTGCAATGGCAGGCGTCCCACAAGCCACCTACTAGTTCCATAACACAGTTTATATAATTTTTTTTTTTTTCCTCTCGGTGACCAGGACCCTCCCCAGTTTCCCCATTGACTGGGTAATCCATGTTCACGATCTATCCAGTGCTTCACAGAAAATACACAGCTGCTGGCCTGTTACTAGTCAATTTTATTTTTTTCTTGACTGTTTTCCTCTTTGAGGTGGTAATGTTTCTTACGCCGTGATTTCCACCCAATTGCTCTAAGGATTCTGGTTGTCTGCATTTTACAAGGTTGTCTGTTAAGCTTTCTTATCACTGCAAGCATATATCAATACCACCCTCCTTCCCTCTAAACGATGTAACTCTGTGCAAAAACATTTTTATTCCCACAACCTTGATCCCCTTACCCTAAAATCCTTATTCTCTTTAACCCTAACAACTCTAACCACAACCCTAACCCTTCATATCAACCCCCCGACGCTAATGACACTGACTAATGATCCAAACCCCAAGCCCCAGGCAACCAACAAAGAAACAGACACAAAGCTGAAAACTACAAAAAAGGCAAAACCCTGGATACAGACCCCAAATCACAAACACGCTACCAAAATGCTACAGAAAAGCCCCAGACGCAGGCCCCAAGCACTACAGCTAGGCCCCAGAAGCTCTAGACACATCCCAAAGCCAAAATGCGATCCCCAAACACTACAGAAAAGCCCCCAAACACCAGACACAGGCTGCAGAAGTCTACAAGCAGGCCCCAGCCACACCCGGATGCAGACCCCAACTGTCCACAAGCAGCTCCCAACCCACCCCCCCCCATGAACTGGACCCCCCCCACCACCACCACCCAGATGCATGCCCCAGGCCCCAGGCCTCAGCCCCAGCCCCCACACCCCAGACTCAGGCCCCAAAGGTGTACAACCAGCTCCCAACTGCCCCCCTCAAAGGGAGGCCCCAAAGCCTGCCAGAGGACCCTAGAGCGTACAAGCAGCTCCCAACCCCCCCGGCACAGGCCCCAACCCCCCCCCGGACACAGGCCCCAAAGGTGTACAAGCAACTCCCCATCCTCCCCAGAGGCACGCCCCAAAGGTGTACAAACAGCCCCAACCCCCCAAGACCCAGACCCCTACAGCGTAGAAGCAGCTCCCAACCCCATGCCCCCAAGGCACATGCCCCAACCCCTCCCCCAAGGCAGGCCCTAACAGTGTACAAGCAACTCCCACCCCCCCCCAGACGCAGGCCCCAAAGGTGTACAAGCAGGCCCCTACAGTATACAAGCAGCTCACAACCACCCCCCCAAAGGCAGGCCCCAAGCCCCTCCAGATGCAAGCCCGAAAGGTTAAAACCAGCTCCAACCCCCTAACCCCCCCCGCCCCGCGCAGACGCAGGCCCCAAAGGTGTACAAGCAGTTCCCAACCCCTCCAAGGCAGGCCCCAAAAGTGTACAGGCAGGCCCCTACAGTGTAGAAACGCTCCAACCCCCCCCGCTTCCACCTCGAGGGAGGCCCTCCCCCCCCAGTATACACGAAGCTCCCAACCCCCTCTCAGAGGAATGCCTAAAAAAGTATACAAGCAGCTCCTAACACCCCCCCCCCCCAAAAGAGGCAGTCCCCAAAGGTGTACAAGCAGGCCCTCAAATCCCTTAGGTGTACAAGCAGGCCCTTCAAATCCCTTAGCCCCTGCGCCAGCTTTATTGGCGAGCAGCGAGGCTGGGGGGGGAGGGGGGCAAGACAGCCTTAAATAAAATACAAATATAAAAAGTGTTATAAATGGCTGTTATAAATCCAAATAGGATTACAATCAAAGTTTACAATTTATTAAACGAATAGAGGCAAGCAAGCAGCGCTGGGTGCGCCGGGAGTCTCTGCTCCCCCAGGACGCACGCCTGTTACGTAAGGCGGCTGGTTTTGATGCTCCCAGGCTAATACATATTCATTACTACTTCGAGAAGAGGCAGGGTTATTAGAATTGGTTTCCGGAATCCGAAACCCCTCCCAGGGGCGCCTGCGTACCAGTCTCTGGTGGTCTCTCGGGGCTTGCTCGGGCTGAATGCTGGTTGTCTTCCTCTCAGGCTTTTGTCCTTCAATTGTCCTTCAGCTCCCCCTTCCTCCTCGTTTGGGAGCCTCTGCGCCGGATTTCAGAAACTCTAGCAACATCCCCTGCAGTAGTCAGCACTTTTCCCTAAAAACCCCTTTGTTCTCTTATCACCTAGACCCGGGCCTCGATGGTAACCCTTCAAATCCCTTAGTGACACGAATTGCTGGACCATTCCTTACAAAAGGAAGGATAAAATATGTAGAGGAGCAATGGCACCCGCGAAAGCCCGGCGCCGCGGGCAGAGGCAGCGAAGGTTGACGGCAGAACAGTGCTCGGTTTGAACACGGAGAGGGAAAGCGAGGGGAAGGTGGCCGAAGCCGGCCGCAGTCTCTGAGCTCTCCTCCTCCTGATTGTTTTCTCTCAAAGCCATTTCTGTCTGTGTGCGGGCACCCGGAGCCGGCAGAAGTCCCCGTGAAGTCCTTCGGCAGGACGGAGGGCTGCGTGGGCTCCAGTGAGAGAGGGAGTTAGGAGAATCTTATCAAGTAGAGATAGAGCGCTGACAGCGTTAAACTAGGATGCTACTTAGTGTCTTTGCTAACTATGGTGCATTGTGCCAATTAACTAAAGCAAAAAGCCTTGGGCCCCTTACCAAGGTCAGTCTCCTAATAAGAGAGTGAGCCTGTCTTAAGAAACTGGGAGAAACTGGTCCTGCAGATGGACAAGAGCCAAGGAGCAACTGAGTCTGCGCAAAGACAAGAGGTCAACTAGCGGTGACGAGGAAGAGTCATCAATCTTCATGCCCACGACCTCCCGTGCTGCCCAGCGCTGAATAAACATACCTACTTTACAATCTCACTGATTGTGGAGTCCCTTTTCCGCAAGTCACTAGCAGCGGTTTCTTCCGCAGAGGTTTTCCCAGAGCCGCTTCAAAGCTTCCCTCGCGGAGCTGGGGCGTCGCAGGGGGTCGTCAAAGCACGCACGCGTGCACACACACACACACACACACACACACACACACAGGCGTTGTTGTCCAAACAGAAAGTATTTACAACAAATTCGACAAGCGGTTTTCCTCTGCCAGCAGCAAATGCCTGAGGGCCCCTACAGCTTCACAAATCATAGCACAAAGAGCCTAAAGTTCCTCTAAAATTTAGGGAAATGATTCAAAATAGATCTGCTAGGGGAAAACGATCACTGGCGGCAGGGTACACAATACACGCGAGTCTCAGCTCTCCTCCGCAGGGTCATTGCCCACGCCCAAGTGCGACGCTGATGGCACCCGAACATTTGCTGTAGCAGGCAGCAGAGCCAGCAGCTCAGGGGAGCAATTTTAAAAACCAGGAGGCACTTAAACCAACCCTTAATTGACCCAGTTACTGCAGGAGAGTCCCGACTACTCGCCCTGGAGTCCTACTGTCACCAGCAAAAAGCACCAACCAAAGCTTGGGGGAACTTTGGTACAGCACAAGAGAAGGGAGTGGGGGTAGCGTAGCCGTATCGCAGAGCTGCTGCTTTTCACACCATTTTATCATCCCTGATAATTGAAAGTAAGGCCGGGTGGGCTGACCCCACCACCACCACTCCTGGCAGCATGTTTGGTCCACAACGCTAGAATAATTATTTTGCTCCCTCCCGCCCCTACAGCTTCATCATCTGAAAAGATTACAGTCAAAACAATGGCATACACAAATAAAAGTCAAGAGTTGACATAGTAACTCCGGGATTTGGGTATCAACTGTCCGAGAAATCAGAACACCCAGGCTTCACAATGTGCCCAACATCGAGCTGTGCCAAGGGGGGCGGAAGGAAGAAGCTTTCCGTTTAAGCCTTCAGAGCATCGCTCCATCACTACGTCAATTCACAGCCACCACAGCGTGCCGATGGACATCTTTCTGTGCCAAAAGAAACAAGTGCTTTGTCCTCTTGATATCAAAGGTAGCCACCTATAGTTACGGAACCATGCACAAGACCTTAACTCTGACCAGCAGGAAAACTTAGGACAACTGAGTGCAGATCCTGCCAATTTCTACCAGTTCCAACTGTGCTTTAAGTCTCATTGCAAAGCCTCAGTTAGAAAAAGGATCACCTCAGGGTATCCAACAAGAAGAAGAGTTGTTTTCTTTTTTTTCTTTTTTTTTTTTTTTTTTTTAATATACCATAGGACTATGCAGTTCAATCATCAATCATCTTGGAAAGCTCAAGGAGGAGGTCATCCTCATCCTTCCCTGGGTCCAAGTCGAGCTCGGCTTCCAGTATGCCGTATGAGAGTTCCCAAAGTAGCATCTCTAAATCCTCGTCTACAGATACGGGCGCGTTGCCTGTGGAACTCAGCCGGCGTGTCCTTGCTTCTTCTAGCTGGGAAGAAGCTGAAGTCGAGCTTGAGAACTCCATTGGCTCCACGGATTCTGCCTGGCTTCCAAGATGTGCTTCATGTCTTGGCAGAGCAAGGAAGAGAACAATCAGTATATGCCATTTCTTAACGGGAAATCCCTTTTCTGCAAACCGGCTCTTAAAACCGTAGCCAACCCCTCCTGCACTTCAATCTTACCCAGGGATTGTTATTCAATTAACCCAGGGCTACATTTAGAGCCCAATATATTAGCAGGTACATTTTTCAGTTTGGGGGTTTCTCTGTGAAGCCAGAGCACCCGGAGTCTAGCAAAGATGGGAAACCAACATGGCCTCCCGGAAGCCCAGTGTCCGAGAACTACATCTCCCGGCATGCTCTGGGAAAACAATATGGACTCCCGGAAACCCGGTGGCCAAGAACTACATTTCCCAGCACTCCCCAGAAAATTGAGCCTCGCACCTTGCCGTAGGACGCCATTTTTTGCTCTGTTACATTACCGGTTTCGTGTTTATGGAGGGTTTTCCCGCCGTTTTGGGGGGTTTCCCCTCAATTTCGGGTTTTCAGCTCTCCATTTCAGAGTTCTTCCCCGCAATTTTGGGGTTCCTTCCCCTAATTTGGTGCTTCGCCCCCCCCCCACTTTTGGGGTTCCCCCTCCATTTTGGGGATTCCCCCCAATTCCAAGCCCCCCACAATTTTGGAGGCCCCCACCATCCTTTCTTGGCCTGCCACCCTAATATTAAGGTTCTTTCCCCCAATGTTGGGGTTCTCACCACATGTTTGAGGTTCCTTCCCTTAATTTGGGGCTTAGCTCCCCGGGATCTGGGGCTTTAACCCCAATTTTGGGGGTCCCCCCCAAGTTTGGGGATTCCTCCCCAGGTCTGGGGGGGGTCCACATTCAATTCTGGAATTTCACACTTCCATTTAAGTCTTCTTCCCCCCAATTTGGGGGTTCACCCACCCAATTTTGGGGGTTCCTCCCCTAATTTGGGGGGACCCGACCAATTTTGGGGGTCCCCCCCAATTGTAGAGTCCCCCACCCTCCTTTTTTGGGTTCCCCCCTAATATTAAAGAGTTCTTCCGCCCAATTTTGGGGGACCCCACAATTTGGCCGTTCCTTCCCCTAACTTTGGGCTTCAACCCTTCGATTTTGGGGGGGGCTCCCCCCCTCTTATTTTGGCCTTCCGCCCTAATATTAGGCCTAACCCCTAAGAACCTTGACCCCTAACGCTATGGCAACCACGGATCTAACCCTAACCCCTACCCCAACAAACCCTAGAAACCCTAACCCTAAAAACCCTTGCAGCCCTAACCCGATAAAATTTACCACACTAAACCCCTGAAGACTGTTCTGGGGGGTCCACATTCAATTCTGGAATTTCACACTTCCATTTAAGTGTTCTTCCCCCCCAATATGGGGGTTCGCCCACCCAATTTTGGGGGTTCCTCCCCTAATTGGGGGGGACACAACCAATTTTGGGGGGGACACAACCAATTTTGGGGGGGACACAACCAATTTTAGAGTCCCCCACCCTCCTTTTTTGGGTTTCCCCCAATATTAAGAGCTCTTCCGCTCAATTTTGGGGGACCCCACAATTTTGACGTTCCTTCCCCTAACTTTGGGCTTCAACCCTTCAATTTTGGGTGGGCTCCTCCCCTCTTATTTTGGCCTTCCGCCCTAATATTAGGCCTAACCCCTAAGAACCTTGACCCCTAACCCTATGGCAACCACGGATCTAACCCTAACCCCTACCCCAACAAACCCTAGAAACCCTAACCCTAAAAACCCTTACAGCCCTAACCCGATAAAATTTACCACACTAAACCCCTGAAGACTCTTCTGGGGGGTCCACATCCAATTCTGGAATTTCACACTTCCATTTAAGTCTTCTTCCCCCCAATTTGGGGGTTCGCCCACCCAATTTTGGGGGTTCCTCCCCTAATTTGGGGGGGACACAACCGATTTTAGAGTCCCCCACCCTCCTTTTTTGGGTTCCCCCCTAATATTAAAAGTTCTTCCGCCCAATTTTGGGGGACCCCACAATTTTGACGTTCCTTCCCCTAACTTGGGGCTTCAACCCTTCAATTTTGGGGGGGGCTCCCACCCTCTTAGTTTGGCCTTCCGCCCTAATATTAGGCCTAACCCCTAAGAACCTTGACCCCTAACGCTATGGCAACCACGGATCTAACCCTAACCCCTACCCCAACAAACCCTAGAAACCCTAACCCTAAAAACCCTTACAGCCCTAACCCGATAAAATTTACCACACTAAACCCCTGAAGACTGTTCTGGGGGGTCCACATTCAATTCTGGAATTTCACACTTCCATTTAAGTGTTCTGCCCCCCCAATATGGGGGTTCGCCCACCCAATTTTGGGGGTTCATCCCTTAATTGGGGGGGACACAACCAATTTTGGGGGGGACACAACCAATTTGGGGGGGTCCCCCCAATTTTAGAGTCCCCCACCCTCCTTTTTTGGGTTTCCCCCAATATTAAGAGCTCTTCCGCCCAATTTTGGGGGACCCCACAATTTTGACGTTTCTTCCCCTAAATTGGGGCTTCGACCCTTCAATTTTGGGGGGGGCTCCCCCCTTAGTTTGGCCTTCCACCCTAATATTGGGCCTTACCCCTAAGAACCCTGACCCCTAACACTACGGCTCCCACGGATCTAACCCTAACCCCTACCCCAAAAAACCCTAGAAACCCTAACCCTAAAAACCCTTACAGTCCTAACCCGATAAAATTTACCACACTAGACCTACGCCTAAAAGCCCTAACCCTAAAAATTAAGACCCTCTAAACCCTAACCCAAAACGTAAAGATTCTCAAAGCCCTAACGCTGGAGACCCTAACCTTAAAAAAAAAAAAATAAGACCTTAAAACCCTAACCCTAAATACCTGACCATAACTAAAACCCTAAGACCCTAACCCTAAAAACCCTATCAACACTAAAACCACAAAATACTTTAAAACCTTAACACACTAACCCCCAAACCCTAACCCTTATAACTCCAACCCTAACAACCTTAAAATCCTAACCCTAAACCCTGGAAACCCTAACCCTGAAACCCAACCCTAGTGCCTTAGCCCTGAAACCTTAAAACCCTAACACCTTATTAGAAACACTCTGTAACCAATACCATAGGCTCAGGCAAGTATCTCAGTGAGGTAGCATTTTTATTCACGATTGCAATGGCAGGCGTCCCACAAGCCACCTACTAGTTCCATAACACAGTTTATATAATTTTTTTTTTTTTCCTCTCGGTGACCAGGACCCTCCCCAGTTTCCCCATTGACTGGGTAATCCATGTTCACGATCTATCCAGTGCTTCACAGAAAATACACAGCTGCTGGCCTGTTACTAGTCAATTTTATTTTTTTCTTGACTGTTTTCCTCTTTGAGGTGGTAATGTTTCTTACGCCGTGATTTCCACCCAATTGCTCTAAGGATTCTGGTTGTCTGCATTTTACAAGGTTGTCTGTTAAGCTTTCTTATCACTGCAAGCATATATCAATACCACCCTCCTTCCCTCTAAACGATGTAACTCTGTGCAAAAACATTTTTATTCCCACAACCTTGATCCCCTTACCCTAAAATCCTTATTCTCTTTAACCCTAACAACTCTAACCACAACCCTAACCCTTCATATCAACCCCCCGACGCTAATGACACTGACTAATGATCCAAACCCCAAGCCCCAGGCAACCAACAAAGAAACAGACACAAAGCTGAAAACTACAAAAAAGGCAAAACCCTGGATACAGACCCCAAATCACAAACACGCTACCAAAATGCTACAGAAAAGCCCCAGACGCAGGCCCCAAGCACTACAGCTAGGCCCCAGAAGCTCTAGACACATCCCAAAGCCAAAATGCGATCCCCAAACACTACAGAAAAGCCCCCAAACACCAGACACAGGCTGCAGAAGTCTACAAGCAGGCCCCAGCCACACCCGGATGCAGACCCCAACTGTCCACAAGCAGCTCCCAACCCACCCCCCCCCATGAACTGGACCCCCCCCACCACCACCACCCAGATGCATGCCCCAGGCCCCAGGCCTCAGCCCCAGCCCCCACACCCCAGACTCAGGCCCCAAAGGTGTACAACCAGCTCCCAACTGCCCCCCTCAAAGGGAGGCCCCAAAGCCTGCCAGAGGACCCTAGAGCGTACAAGCAGCTCCCAACCCCCCCGGCACAGGCCCCAACCCCCCCCCGGACACAGGCCCCAAAGGTGTACAAGCAACTCCCCATCCTCCCCAGAGGCACGCCCCAAAGGTGTACAAACAGCCCCAACCCCCCAAGACCCAGACCCCTACAGCGTAGAAGCAGCTCCCAACCCCATGCCCCCAAGGCACATGCCCCAACCCCTCCCCCAAGGCAGGCCCTAACAGTGTACAAGCAACTCCCACCCCCCCCCAGACGCAGGCCCCAAAGGTGTACAAGCAGGCCCCTACAGTATACAAGCAGCTCACAACCACCCCCCCAAAGGCAGGCCCCAAGCCCCTCCAGATGCAAGCCCGAAAGGTTAAAACCAGCTCCAACCCCCTAACCCCCCCCGCCCCGCGCAGACGCAGGCCCCAAAGGTGTACAAGCAGTTCCCAACCCCTCCAAGGCAGGCCCCAAAAGTGTACAGGCAGGCCCCTACAGTGTAGAAACGCTCCAACCCCCCCCGCTTCCACCTCGAGGGAGGCCCTCCCCCCCCAGTATACACGAAGCTCCCAACCCCCTCTCAGAGGAATGCCTAAAAAAGTATACAAGCAGCTCCTAACACCCCCCCCCCCCCCCCCAAAAGAGGCAGTCCCCAAAGGTGTACAAGCAGGCCCTCAAATCCCTTAGGTGTACAAGCAGGCCCTTCAAATCCCTTAGCCCCTGCGCCAGCTTTATTGGCGAGCAGCGAGGCTGGGGGGGGAGGGGGGCAAGACAGCCTTAAATAAAATACAAATATAAAAAGTGTTATAAATGGCTGTTATAAATCCAAATAGGATTACAATCAAAGTTTACAATTTATTAAACGAATAGAGGCAAGCAAGCAGCGCTGGGTGCGCCGGGAGTCTCTGCTCCCCCAGGACGCACGCCTGTTACGTAAGGCGGCTGGTTTTGATGCTCCCAGGCTAATACATATTCATTACTACTTCGAGAAGAGGCAGGGTTATTAGAATTGGTTTCCGGAATCCGAAACCCCTCCCAGGGGCGCCTGCGTACCAGTCTCTGGTGGTCTCTCGGGGCTTGCTCGGGCTGAATGCTGGTTGTCTTCCTCTCAGGCTTTTGTCCTTCAATTGTCCTTCAGCTCCCCCTTCCTCCTCGTTTGGGAGCCTCTGCGCCGGATTTCAGAAACTCTAGCAACATCCCCTGCAGTAGTCAGCACTTTTCCCTAAAAACCCCTTTGTTCTCTTATCACCTAGACCCGGGCCTCGATGGTAACCCTTCAAATCCCTTAGTGACACGAATTGCTGGACCATTCCTTACAAAAGGAAGGATAAAATATGTAGAGGAGCAATGGCACACGCGAAAGCCCGGCGCCGCGGGCAGAGGCAGCGAAGGTTGACGGCAGAACAGTGCTCGGTTTGAACACGGAGAGGGAAAGCGAGGGGAAGGTGGCCGAAGCCGGCCGCAGTCTCTGAGCTCTCCTCCTCCTGATTGTTTTCTCTCAAAGCCATTTCTGTCTGTGTGCGGGCACCCGGAGCCGGCAGAAGTCCCCGTGAAGTCCTTCGGCAGGACGGAGGGCTGCGTGGGCTCCAGTGAGAGAGGGAGTTAGGAGAATCTTATCAAGTAGAGATAGAGCGCTGACAGCGTTAAACTAGGATGCTACTTAGTGTCTTTGCTAACTATGGTGCATTGTGCCAATTAACTAAAGCAAAAAGCCTTGGGCCCCTTACCAAGGTCAGTCTCCTAATAAGAGAGTGAGCCTGTCTTAAGAAACTGGGAGAAACTGGTCCTGCAGATGGACAAGAGCCAAGGAGCAACTGAGTCTGCGCAAAGACAAGAGGTCAACTAGCGGTGACGAGGAAGAGTCATCAATCTTCATGCCCACGACCTCCCGTGCTGCCCAGCGCTGAATAAACATACCTACTTTACAATCTCACTGATTGTGGAGTCCCTTTTCCGCAAGTCACTAGCAGCGGTTTCTTCCGCAGAGGTTTTCCCAGAGCCGCTTCAAAGCTTCCCTCGCGGAGCTGGGGCGTCGCAGGGGGTCGTCAAAGCACGCACGCGTGCACACACACACACACACACACACACACACACACAGGCGTTGTTGTCCAAACAGAAAGTATTTACAACAAATTCGACAAGCGGTTTTCCTCTGCCAGCAGCAAATGCCTGAGGGCCCCTACAGCTTCACAAATCATAGCACAAAGAGCCTAAAGTTCCTCTAAAATTTAGGGAAATGATTCAAAATAGATCTGCTAGGGGAAAACGATCACTGGCGGCAGGGTACACAATACACGCGAGTCTCAGCTCTCCTCCGCAGGGTCAGTGCCCACGCCCAAGTGCGACGCTGATGGCACCCGAACATTTGCTGTAGCAGGCAGCAGAGCCAGCAGCTCAGGGGAGCAATTTTAAAAACCAGGAGGCACTTAAACCAACCCTTAATTGACCCAGTTACTGCAGGAGAGTCCCGACTACTCGCCCTGGAGTCCTACTGTCACCAGCAAAAAGCACCAACCAAAGCTTGGGGGAACTTTGGTACAGCACAAGAGAAGGGAGTGGGGGTAGCGTAGCCGTATCGCAGAGCTGCTGCTTTTCACACCATTTTATCATCCCTGATAATTGAAAGTAAGGCCGGGTGGGCTGACCCCACCACCACCACTCCTGGCAGCATGTTTGGTCCACAACGCTAGAATAATTATTTTGCTCCCTCCCGCCCCTACAGCTTCATCATCTGAAAAGATTACAGTCAAAACAATGGCATACACAAATAAAAGTCAAGAGTTGACATAGTAACTCCGGGATTTGGGTATCAACTGTCCGAGAAATCAGAACACCCAGGCTTCACAATGTGCCCAACATCGAGCTGTGCCAAGGGGGGCGGAAGGAAGAAGCTTTCCGTTTAAGCCTTCAGAGCATCGCTCCATCACTACGTCAATTCACAGCCACCACAGCGTGCCGATGGACATCTTTCTGTGCCAAAAGAAACAAGTGCTTTGTCCTCTTGATATCAAAGGTAGCCACCTATAGTTACGGAACCATGCACAAGACCTTAACTCTGACCAGCAGGAAAACTTAGGACAACTGAGTGCAGATCCTGCCAATTTCTACCAGTTCCAACTGTGCTTTAAGTCTCATTGCAAAGCCTCAGTTAGAAAAAGGATCACCTCAGGGTATCCAACAAGAAGAAGAGTTGTTTTCTTTTTTTTCTTTTTTTTTTTTTTTTTTAATATACCATAGGACTATGCAGTTCAATCATCAATCATCTTGGAAAGCTCAAGGAGGAGGTCATCCTCATCCTTCCCTGGGTCCAAGTCGAGCTCGGCTTCCAGTATGCCGTCTGAGAGTTCCCAAAGTAGCATCTCTAAATCCTCGTCTACAGATACGGGCGCGTTGCCTGTGGAACTCAGCCGGCGTGTCCTTGCTTCTTCTAGCTGGGAAGAAGCTGAAGTCGAGCTTGAGAACTCCATTGGCTCCACGGATTCTGCCTGGCTTCCAAGATGTGCTTCAGGTCTTGGCAGAGCAAGGAAGAGAACAATCAGTATATGCCATTTCTTAACGGGAAATCCCTTTTCTGCAAACCGGCTCTTAAAACCGTAGCCAACCCCTCCTGCACTTCAATCTTACCCAGGGATTGTTATTCAATTAACCCAGGGCTACATTTAGAGCCCAATATATTAGCAGGTACATTTTTCAGTTTGGGGGTTTCTCTGTGAAGCCAGAGCACCCGGAGTCTAGCAAAGATGGGAAACCAACATGGCCTCCCGGAAGCCCAGTGTCCGAGAACTACATCTCCCGGCATGCTCTGGGAAAACAATATGGACTCCCGGAAACCCGGTGGCCAAGAACTACATTTCCCAGCACTCCCCAGAAAATTGAGCCTCGCACCTTGCCGTAGGACGCCATTTTTTGCTCTGTTACATTACCGGTTTCGTGTTTATGGAGGGTTTTCCCGCCGTTTTGGGGGGTTTCCCCTCAATTTCGGGTTTTCAGCTCTCCATTTCAGAGTTCTTCCCCGCAATTTTGGGGTTCCTTCCCCTAATTTGGTGCTTCGCCCCCCCCCCCCACTTTTGGGGTTCCCCCTCCATTTTGGGGATTCCCCCCAATTCCAAGCCCCCCACAATTTTGGAGGCCCCCACCATCCTTTCTTGGCCTGCCACCCTAATATTAAGGTTCTTTCCCCCAATGTTGGGGTTCTCACCACATGTTTGAGGTTCCTTCCCTTAATTTGGGGCTTAGCTCCCCGGGATCTGGGGCTTTAACCCCAATTTTGGGGGTCCCCCCCAAGTTTGGGGATTCCTCCCCAGGTCTGGGGGGGGTCCACATTCAATTCTGGAATTTCACACTTCCATTTAAGTCTTCTTCCCCCCAATTTGGGGGTTCACCCACCCAATTTTGGGGGTTCCTCCCCTAATTTGGGGGGACCCGACCAATTTTGGGGGTCCCCCCCAATTGTAGAGTCCCCCACCCTCCTTTTTTGGGTTCCCCCCTAATATTAAAGAGTTCTTCCGCCCAATTTTGGGGGACCCCACAATTTGGCCGTTCCTTCCCCTAACTTTGGGCTTCAACCCTTCGATTTTGGGGGGGGCTCCCCCCCTCTTATTTTGGCCTTCCGCCCTAATATTAGGCCTAACCCCTAAGAACCTTGACCCCTAAGCCTATGGCAACCACGGATCTAACCCTAACCCCTACCCCAACAAACCCTAGAAACCCTAACCCTAAAAACCCTTGCAGCCCTAACCCGATAAAATTTACCACACTAAACCCCTGAAGACTGTTCTGGGGGGTCCACATTCAATTCTGGAATTTCACACTTCCATTTAAGTGTTCTTCCCCCCCAATATGGGGGTTCGCCCACCCAATTTTGGGGGTTCCTCCCCTAATTGGGGGGGACACAACCAATTTTGGGGGGGACACAACCAATTTTGGGGGGGACACAACCAATTTTAGAGTCCCCCACCCTCCTTTTTTGGGTTTCCCCCAATATTAAGAGCTCTTCCGCTCAATTTTGGGGGACCCCACAATTTTGACGTTCCTTCCCCTAACTTTGGGCTTCAACCCTTCAATTTTGGGTGGGCTCCTCCCCTCTTATTTTGGCCTTCCGCCCTAATATTAGGCCTAACCCCTAAGAACCTTGACCCCTAAGCCTATGGCAACCACGGATCTAACCCTAACCCCTACCCCAACAAACCCTAGAAACCCTAACCCTAAAAACCCTTACAGCCCTAACCCGATAAAATTTACCACACTAAACCCCTGAAGACTCTTCTGGGGGGTCCACATCCAATTCTGGAATTTCACACTTCCATTTAAGTCTTCTTCCCCCCAATTTGGGGGTTCGCCCACCCAATTTTGGGGGTTCCTCCCCTAATTTGGGGGGGACACAACCGATTTTAGAGTCCCCCACCCTCCTTTTTTGGGTTCCCCCCTAATATTAAAAGTTCTTCCTCCCAATTTTGGGGGACCCCACAATTTTGACGTTCCTTCCCCTAACTTGGGGCTTCAACCCTTCAATTTTGGGGGGGGCTCCCACCCTCTTATTTTGGCCTTCCGCCCTAATATTAGGCCTAACCCCTAAGAACCTTGACCCCTAACGCTATGGCAACCACGGATCTAACCCTAACCCCTACCCCAACAAACCCTAGAAACCCTAACCCTAAAAACCCTTACAGCCCTAACCCGATAAAATTTACCACACTAAACCCCTGAAGACTGTTCTGGGGGGTCCACATTCAATTCTGGAATTTCACACTTCCATTTAAGTGTTCTTCCCCCCCAATATGGGGGTTCGCCCACCCAATTTTGGGGGTTCCTCCCCTAATTGGGGGGGACACAACCAATTTTGGGGGGGACACAACCAATTTGGGGGGGGACACAACCAATTTGGGGGGTCCCCCCAATTTTAGAGTCCCCCACCCTCCTTTTTTGGGTTTCCCCCAATATTAAGAGCTCTTCCGCCCAATTTTGGGGGACCCCACAATTTTGACGTTTCTTCCCCTAAATTGGGGCTTCGACCCTTCAATTTTGGGGGGGGGTCCCCCCTTAGTTTGGCCTTCCACCCTAATATTGGGCCTTACCCCTAGGAACCCTGACCCCTAACACTACGGCTCCCACGGATCTAACCCTAACCCCTACCCCAAAAAACCCTAGAAACCCTAACCCTAAAAACCCTTACAGTCCTAACCCGATAAAATTTACCACACTAGACCTACGCCTAAAAGCCCTAACCCTAAAAATTAAGACCCTCTAAACCCTAACCCAAAACGTAAAGATTCTCAAAGCCCTAACGCTGGAGACCCTAACCTTAAAAAAAAAAAAATAAGACCTTAAAACCCTAACCCTAAATACCTGACCATAACTAAAACCCTAAGACCCTAACCCTAAAAACCCTATCAACACTAAAACCACAAAATACTTTAAAACCTTAACACACTAACCCCCAAACCCTAACCCTTATAACTCCAACCCTAACAACCTTAAAATCCTAACCCTAAACCCTGGAAACCCTAACCCTGAAACCCAACCCTAGTGCCTTAGCCCTGAAACCTTAAAACCCTAACACCTTATTAGAAACACTCTGTAACCAATACCATAGGCTCAGGCAAGTATCTCAGTGAGGTAGCATTTTTATTCACGATTGCAATGGCAGGCGTCCCACAAGCCACCTACTAGTTCCATAACACAGTTTATATAATTTTTTTTTTCCTCTCGGTGACCAGGACCCTCCCCAGTTTCCCCATTGACTGGGTAATCCATGTTCACGATCTATCCAGTGCTTCACAGAAAATACACAGCTGCTGGCCTGTTACTAGTCAATTTTATTTTTTTCTTGACTGTTTTCCTCTTTGAGGTGGTAATGTTTCTTACGCCGTGATTTCCACCCAATTGCTCTAAGGATTCTGGTTGTCTGCATTTTACAAGGTTGTCTGTTAAGCTTTCTTATCACTGCAAGCATATATCAATACCACCTTCCTTCCCTCTAAACGATGTAACTCTGTGCAAAAACATTTTTATTCCCACAACCTTGATCCCCTTACCCTAAAATCCTTATTCTCTTTAACCCTAACAACTCTAACCACAACCCTAACCCTTCATATCAACCCCCCGACGCTAATGACACTGACTAATGATCCAAACCCCAAACCCCAGGCAACCAACAAAGAAACAGACACAAAGCTGGAAACTACAAAAAAGGCAAAACCCTGGATACAGACCCCAAATCACAAACACGCTACCAAAATGCTACAGAAAAGCCCCAGACGCAGGCCCCAAGCACTACAGCTAGGCCCCAGAAGCTCTAGACACATCCCAAAGCCAAAATGCGATCCCCAAACACTACAGAAAAGCCCCCAAACACCAGACACAGGCTGCAGAAGTCTACAAGCAGGCCCCAGCCACACCCGGATGCAGACCCCAACTGTCCACAAGCAGCTCCCAACCCACCCCCCCCCATGAACTGGACCCCCCCCACCACCACCACCCAGATGCATGCCCCAGGCCCCAGGCCTCAGCCCCAGCCCCCACACCCCAGACTCAGGCCCCAAAGGTGTACAACCAGCTCCCAACTGCCCCCCTCAAAGGGAGGCCCCAAAGCCTGCCAGAGGACCCTAGAGCGTACAAGCAGCTCCCAACCCCCCCGGCACAGGCCCCAACCCCCCCCCGGACACAGGCCCCAAAGGTGTACAAGCAACTCCCCATCCTCCCCAGAGGCACGCCCCAAAGGTGTACAAACAGCCCCAACCCCCCAAGACCCAGACCCCTACAGCGTAGAAGCAGCTCCCAACCCCATGCCCCCAAGGCACATGCCCCAACCCCTCCCCCAAGGCAGGCCCTAACAGTGTACAAGCAACTCCCACCCCCCCCCAGACGCAGGCCCCAAAGGTGTACAAGCAGGCCCCTACAGTATACAAGCAGCTCACAACCACCCCCCCAAAGGCAGGCCCCAAGCCCCTCCAGATGCAAGCCCGAAAGGTTAAAACCAGCTCCAACCCCCTAACCCCCCCCGCCCCGCGCAGACGCAGGCCCCAAAGGTGTACAAGCAGTTCCCAACCCCTCCAAGGCAGGCCCCAAAAGTGTACAGGCAGGCCCCTACAGTGTAGAAACGCTCCAACCCCCCCCGCTTCCACCTCGAGGGAGGCCCTCCCCCCCCAGTATACACGAAGCTCCCAACCCCCTCTCAGAGGAATGCCTAAAAAAGTATACAAGCAGCTCCTAACACCCCCCCCCCCCCCCCCAAAAGAGGCAGTCCCCAAAGGTGTACAAGCAGGCCCTCAAATCCCTTAGGTGTACAAGCAGGCCCTTCAAATCCCTTAGCCCCTGCGCCAGCTTTATTGGCGAGCAGCGAGGCTGGGGGGGGAGGGGGGCAAGACAGCCTTAAATAAAATACAAATATAAAAAGTGTTATAAATGGCTGTTATAAATCCAAATAGGATTACAATCAAAGTTTACAATTTATTAAACGAATAGAGGCAAGCAAGCAGCGCTGGGTGCGCCGGGAGTCTCTGCTCCCCCAGGACGCACGCCTGTTACGTAAGGCGGCTGGTTTTGATGCTCCCAGGCTAATACATATTCATTACTACTTCGAGAAGAGGCAGGGTTATTAGAATTGGTTTCCGGAATCCGAAACCCCTCCCAGGGGCGCCTGCGTACCAGTCTCTGGTGGTCTCTCGGGGCTTGCTCGGGCTGAATGCTGGTTGTCTTCCTCTCAGGCTTTTGTCCTTCAATTGTCCTTCAGCTCCCCCTTCCTCCTCGTTTGGGAGCCTCTGCGCCGGATTTCAGAAACTCTAGCAACATCCCCTGCAGTAGTCAGCACTTTTCCCTAAAAACCCCTTTGTTCTCTTATCACCTAGACCCGGGCCTCGATGGTAACCCTTCAAATCCCTTAGTGACACGAATTGCTGGACCATTCCTTACAAAAGGAAGGATAAAATATGTAGAGGAGCAATGGCACACGCGAAAGCCCGGCGCCGCGGGCAGAGGCAGCGAAGGTTGACGGCAGAACAGTGCTCGGTTTGAACACGGAGAGGGAAAGCGAGGGGAAGGTGGCCGAAGCCAGCCGCAGTCTCTGAGCTCTCCTCCTCCTGATTGTTTTCTCTCAAAGCCATTTCTGTCTGTGTGCGGGCACCCGGAGCCGGCAGAAGTCCCCGTGAAGTCCTTCGGCAGGACGGAGGGCTGCGTGGGCTCCAGTGAGAGAGGGAGTTAGGAGAATCTTATCAAGTAGAGATAGAGCGCTGACAGCGTTAAACTAGGATGCTACTTAGTGTCTTTGCTAACTATGGTGCATTGTGCCAATTAACTAAAGCAAAAAGCCTTGGGCCCCTTACCAAGGTCAGTCTCCTAATAAGAGAGTGAGCCTGTCTTAAGAAACTGGGAGAAACTGGTCCTGCAGATGGACAAGAGCCAAGGAGCAACTGAGTCTGCGCAAAGACAAGAGGTCAACTAGCGGTGACGAGGAAGAGTCATCAATCTTCATGCCCACGACCTCCCGTGCTGCCCAGCGCTGAATAAACATACCTACTTTACAATCTCACTGATTGTGGAGTCCCTTTTCCGCAAGTCACTAGCAGCGGTTTCTTCCGCAGAGGTTTTCCCAGAGCCGCTTCAAAGCTTCCCTCGCGGAGCTGGGGCGTCGCAGGGGGTCGTCAAAGCACGCACGCGTGCACACACACACACACACACACACACACACACACACACAGGCGTTGTTGTCCAAACAGAAAGTATTTACAACAAATTCGACAAGCGGTTTTCCTCTGCCAGCAGCAAATGCCTGAGGGCCCCTACAGCTTCACAAATCATAGCACAAAGAGCCTAAAGTTCCTCTAAAATTTAGGGAAATGATTCAAAATAGATCTGCTAGGGGAAAACGATCACTGGCGGCAGGGTACACAATACACGCGAGTCTCAGCTCTCCTCCGCAGGGTCAGTGCCCACGCCCAAGTGCGACGCTGATGGCACCCGAACATTTGCTGTAGCAGGCAGCAGAGCCAGCAGCTCAGGGGAGCAATTTTAAAAACCAGGAGGCACTTAAACCAACCCTTAATTGACCCAGTTACTGCAGGAGAGTCCCGACTACTCGCCCTGGAGTCCTACTGTCACCAGCAAAAAGCACCAACCAAAGCTTGGGGGAACTTTGGTACAGCACAAGAGAAGGGAGTGGGGGTAGCGTAGCCGTATCGCAGAGCTGCTGCTTTTCACACCATTTTATCATCCCTGATAATTGAAAGTAAGGCCGGGTGGGCTGACCCCACCACCACCACTCCTGGCAGCATGTTTGGTCCACAACGCTAGAATAATTATTTTGCTCCCTCCCGTCCCTACAGCTTCATCATCTGAAAAGATTACAGTCAAAACAATGGCATACACAAATAAAAGTCAAGAGTTGACATAGTAACTCCGGGATTTGGGTATCAACTGTCCGAGAAATCAGAACACCCAGGCTTCACAATGTGCCCAACATCGAGCTGTGCCAAGGGGGGCGGAAGGAAGAAGCTTTCCGTTTAAGCCTTCAGAGCATCGCTCCATCACTACGTCAATTCACAGCCACCACAGCGTGCCGATGGACATCTTTCTGTGCCAAAAGAAACAAGTGCTTTGTCCTCTTGATATCAAAGGTAGCCACCTATAGTTACGGAACCATGCACAAGACCTTAACTCTGACCAGCAGGAAAACTTAGGACAACTGAGTGCAGATCCTGCCAATTTCTACCAGTTCCAACTGTGCTTTAAGTCTCATTGCAAAGCCTCAGTTAGAAAAAGGATCACCTCAGGGTATCCAACAAGAAGAAGAGTTGTTTTCTTTTTTTTCTTTTTTTTTTTTTTTTTTAATATACCATAGGACTATGCAGTTCAATCATCAATCATCTTGGAAAGCTCAAGGAGGAGGTCATCCTCATCCTTCCCTGGGTCCAAGTCGAGCTCGGCTTCCAGTATGCCGTCTGAGAGTTCCCAAAGTAGCATCTCTAAATCCTCGTCTACAGATACGGGCGCGTTGCCTGTGGAACTCAGCCGGCGTGTCCTTGCTTCTTCTAGCTGGGAAGAAGCTGAAGTCGAGCTTGAGAACTCCATTGGCTCCACGGATTCTGCCTGGCTTCCAAGATGTGCTTCAGGTCTTGGCAGAGCAAGGAAGAGAACAATCAGTATATGCCATTTCTTAACGGGAAATCCCTTTTCTGCAAACCGGCTCTTAAAACCGTAGCCAACCCCTCCTGCACTTCAATCTTACCCAGGGATTGTTATTCAATTAACCCAGGGCTACATTTAGAGCCCAATATATTAGCAGGTACATTTTTCAGTTTGGGGGTTTCTCTGTGAAGCCAGAGCACCCGGAGTCTAGCAAAGATGGGAAACCAACATGGCCTCCCGGAAGCCCAGTGTCCGAGAACTACATCTCCCGGCATGCTCTGGGAAAACAATATGGACTCCCGGAAACCCGGTGGCCAAGAACTACATTTCCCAGCACTCCCCAGAAAATTGAGCCTCGCACCTTGCCGTAGGACGCCATTTTTTGCTCTGTTACATTACCGGTTTCGTGTTTATGGAGGGTTTTCCCGCCGTTTTGGGGGGTTTCCCCTCAATTTCGGGTTTTCAGCTCTCCATTTCAGAGTTCTTCCCCGCAATTTTGGGGTTCCTTCCCCTAATTTGGTGCTTCGCCCCCCCCCCCCACTTTTGGGGTTCCCCCTCCATTTTGGGGATTCCCCCCAATTCCAAGCCCCCCACAATTTTGGAGGCCCCCACCATCCTTTCTTGGCCTGCCACCCTAATATTAAGGTTCTTTCCCCCAATGTTGGGGTTCTCACCACATGTTTGAGGTTCCTTCCCTTAATTTGGGGCTTAGCTCCCCGGGATCTGGGGCTTTAACCCCAATTTTGGGGGTCCCCCCCAAGTTTGGGGATTCCTCCCCAGGTCTGGGGGGGGTCCACATTCAATTCTGGAATTTCACACTTCCATTTAAGTCTTCTTCCCCCCAATTTGGGGGTTCACCCACCCAATTTTGGGGGTTCCTCCCCTAATTTGGGGGGACCCGACCAATTTTGGGGGTCCCCCCCAATTGTAGAGTCCCCCACCCTCCTTTTTTGGGTTCCCCCCTAATATTAAAGAGTTCTTCCGCCCAATTTTGGGGGACCCCACAATTTGGCCGTTCCTTCCCCTAACTTTGGGCTTCAACCCTTCGATTTTGGGGGGGGCTCCCCCCCTCTTATTTTGGCCTTCCGCCCTAATATTAGGCCTAACCCCTAAGAACCTTGACCCCTAAGCCTATGGCAACCACGGATCTAACCCTAACCCCTACCCCAACAAACCCTAGAAACCCTAACCCTAAAAACCCTTGCAGCCCTAACCCGATAAAATTTACCACACTAAACCCCTGAAGACTGTTCTGGGGGGTCCACATTCAATTCTGGAATTTCACACTTCCATTTAAGTGTTCTTCCCCCCCAATATGGGGGTTCGCCCACCCAATTTTGGGGGTTCCTCCCCTAATTGGGGGGGACACAACCAATTTTGGGGGGGACACAACCAATTTTGGGGGGGACACAACCAATTTTAGAGTCCCCCACCCTCCTTTTTTGGGTTTCCCCCAATATTAAGAGCTCTTCCGCTCAATTTTGGGGGACCCCACAATTTTGACGTTCCTTCCCCTAACTTTGGGCTTCAACCCTTCAATTTTGGGTGGGCTCCTCCCCTCTTATTTTGGCCTTCCGCCCTAATATTAGGCCTAACCCCTAAGAACCTTGACCCCTAAGCCTATGGCAACCACGGATCTAACCCTAACCCCTACCCCAACAAACCCTAGAAACCCTAACCCTAAAAACCCTTACAGCCCTAACCCGATAAAATTTACCACACTAAACCCCTGAAGACTCTTCTGGGGGGTCCACATCCAATTCTGGAATTTCACACTTCCATTTAAGTCTTCTTCCCCCCAATTTGGGGGTTCGCCCACCCAATTTTGGGGGTTCCTCCCCTAATTTGGGGGGGACACAACCGATTTTAGAGTCCCCCACCCTCCTTTTTTGGGTTCCCCCCTAATATTAAAAGTTCTTCCGCCCAATTTTGGGGGACCCCACAATTTTGACGTTCCTTCCCCTAACTTGGGGCTTCAACCCTTCAATTTTGGGGGGGGCTCCCACCCTCTTATTTTGGCCTTCCGCCCTAATATTAGGCCTAACCCCTAAGAACCTTGACCCCTAACGCTATGGCAACCACGGATCTAACCCTAACCCCTACCCCAACAAACCCTAGAAACCCTAACCCTAAAAACCCTTACAGCCCTAACCCGATAAAATTTACCACACTAAACCCCTGAAGACTGTTCTGGGGGGTCCACATTCAATTCTGGAATTTCACACTTCCATTTAAGTGTTCTGCCCCCCCAATATGGGGGTTCGCCCACCCAATTTTGGGGGTTCCTCCCTTAATTGGGGGGGACACAACCAATTTTGGGGGGGACACAACCAATTTGGGGGGGTCCCCCCAATTTTAGAGTCCCCCACCCTCCTTTTTTGGGTTTCCCCCAATATTAAGAGCTCTTCCGCCCTATTTTGGGGGACCCCACAATTTTGACGTTTCTTCCCCTAAATTGGGGCTTCGACCCTTCAATTTTGGGGGGGGCTCCCCCCTTAGTTTGGCCTTCCACCCTAATATTGGGCCTTACCCCTAAGAACCCTGACCCCTAACACTACGGCTCCCACGGATCTAACCCTAACCCCTACCCCAAAAAACCCTAGAAACCCTAACCCTAAAAACCCTTACAGTCCTAACCCGATAAAATTTACCACACTAGACCTACGCCTAAAAGCCCTAACCCTAAAAATTAAGACCCTCTAAACCCTAACCCAAAACGTAAAGATTCTCAAAGCCCTAACGCTGGAGACCCTAACCTTAAAAAAAAAAAAATAAGACCTTAAAACCCTAACCCTAAATACCTGACCATAACTAAAACCCTAAGACCCTAACCCTAAAAACCCTATCAACACTAAAACCACAAAATACTTTAAAACCTTAACACACTAACCCCCAAACCCTAACCCTTATAACTCCAACCCTAACAACCTTAAAATCCTAACCCTAAACCCTGGAAACCCTAACCCTGAAACCCAACCCTAGTGCCTTAGCCCTGAAACCTTAAAACCCTAACACCTTATTAGAAACACTCTGTAACCAATACCATAGGCTCAGGCAAGTATCTCAGTGAGGTAGCATTTTTATTCACGATTGCAATGGCAGGCGTCCCACAAGCCACCTACTAGTTCCATAAC
This sequence comes from Anser anser, assembly GCF_964211835.1. Taxonomy (NCBI): domain Eukaryota; kingdom Metazoa; phylum Chordata; class Aves; order Anseriformes; family Anatidae; genus Anser; species Anser anser. The sequence goes on from NW_028153645.1 coordinate 141,667, forward strand.
ACAGTTTATATAATTTTTTTTTTTTTCCTCTCGGTGACCAGGACCCTCCCCAGTTTCCCCATTGACTGGGTAATCCATGTTCACGATCTATCCAGTGCTTCACAGAAAATACACAGCTGCTGGCCTGTTACTAGTCAATTTTATTTTTTTCTTGACTGTTTTCCTCTTTGAGGTGGTAATGTTTCTTACGCCGTGATTTCCACCCAATTGCTCTAAGGATTCTGGTTGTCTGCATTTTACAAGGTTGTCTGTTAAGCTTTCTTATCACTGCAAGCATATATCAATACCACCCTCCTTCCCTCTAAACGATGTAACTCTGTGCAAAAACATTTTTATTCCCACAACCTTGATCCCCTTACCCTAAAATCCTTATTCTCTTTAACCCTAACAACTCTAACCACAACCCTAACCCTTCATATCAACCCCCCGACGCTAATGACACTGACTAATGATCCAAACCCCAAGCCCCAGGCAACCAACAAAGAAACAGACACAAAGCTGAAAACTACAAAAAAGGCAAAACCCTGGATACAGACCCCAAATCACAAACACGCTACCAAAATGCTACAGAAAAGCCCCAGACGCAGGCCCCAAGCACTACAGCTAGGCCCCAGAAGCTCTAGACACATCCCAAAGCCAAAATGCGATCCCCAAACACTACAGAAAAGCCCCCAAACACCAGACACAGGCTGCAGAAGTCTACAAGCAGGCCCCAGCCACACCCGGATGCAGACCCCAACTGTCCACAAGCAGCTCCCAACCCACCCCCCCCCATGAACTGGACCCCCCCCACCACCACCACCCAGATGCATGCCCCAGGCCCCAGGCCTCAGCCCCAGCCCCCACACCCCAGACTCAGGCCCCAAAGGTGTACAACCAGCTCCCAACTGCCCCCCTCAAAGGGAGGCCCCAAAGCCTGCCAGAGGACCCTAGAGCGTACAAGCAGCTCCCAACCCCCCCGGCACAGGCCCCAACCCCCCCCCGGACACAGGCCCCAAAGGTGTACAAGCAACTCCCCATCCTCCCCAGAGGCACGCCCCAAAGGTGTACAAACAGCCCCAACCCCCCAAGACCCAGACCCCTACAGCGTAGAAGCAGCTCCCAACCCCATGCCCCCAAGGCACATGCCCCAACCCCTCCCCCAAGGCAGGCCCTAACAGTGTACAAGCAACTCCCACCCCCCCCCAGACGCAGGCCCCAAAGGTGTACAAGCAGGCCCCTACAGTATACAAGCAGCTCACAACCACCCCCCCAAAGGCAGGCCCCAAGCCCCTCCAGATGCAAGCCCGAAAGGTTAAAAACAGCTCCAACCCCCTAACCCCCCCCGCCCCGCGCAGACGCAGGCCCCAAAGGTGTACAAGCAGTTCCCAACCCCTCCAAGGCAGGCCCCAAAAGTGTACAGGCAGGCCCCTACAGTGTAGAAACGCTCCAACCCCCCCCGCTTCCACCTCGAGGGAGGCCCTCCCCCCCCAGTATACACGAAGCTCCCAACCCCCTCTCAGAGGAATGCCTAAAAAAGTATACAAGCAGCTCCTAACACCCCCCCCCCCCCCCCCAAAAGAGGCAGTCCCCAAAGGTGTACAAGCAGGCCCTCAAATCCCTTAGGTGTACAAGCAGGCCCTTCAAATCCCTTAGCCCCTGCGCCAGCTTTATTGGCGAGCAGCGAGGCTGGGGGGGGAGGGGGGCAAGACAGCCTTAAATAAAATACAAATATAAAAAGTGTTATAAATGGCTGTTATAAATCCAAATAGGATTACAATCAAAGTTTACAATTTATTAAACGAATAGAGGCAAGCAAGCAGCGCTGGGTGCGCCGGGAGTCTCTGCTCCCCCAGGACGCACGCCTGTTACGTAAGGCGGCTGGTTTTGATGCTCCCAGGCTAATACATATTCATTACTACTTCGAGAAGAGGCAGGGTTATTAGAATTGTTTTCCGGAATCCGAAACCCCTCCCAGGGGCGCCTGCGTACCAGTCTCTGGTGGTCTCTCGGGGCTTGCTCGGGCTGAATGCTGGTTGTCTTCCTCTCAGGCTTTTGTCCTTCAATTGTCCTTCAGCTCCCCCTTCCTCCTCGTTTGGGAGCCTCTGCGCCGGATTTCAGAAACTCTAGCAACATCCCCTGCAGTAGTCAGCACTTTTCCCTAAAAACCCCTTTGTTCTCTTATCACCTAGACCCGGGCCTCGATGGTAACCCTTCAAATCCCTTAGTGACACGAATTGCTGGACCATTCCTTACAAAAGGAAGGATAAAATATGTAGAGGAGCAATGGCACACGCGAAAGCCCGGCGCCGCGGGCAGAGGCAGCGAAGGTTGACGGCAGAACAGTGCTCGGTTTGAACACGGAGAGGGAAAGCGAGGGGAAGGTGGCCGAAGCCGGCCGCAGTCTCTGAGCTCTCCTCCTCCTGATTGTTTTCTCTCAAAGCCATTTCTGTCTGTGTGCGGGCACCCGGAGCCGGCAGAAGTCCCCGTGAAGTCCTTCGGCAGGACGGAGGGCTGCGTGGGCTCCAGTGAGAGAGGGAGTTAGGAGAATCTTATCAAGTAGAGATAGAGCGCTGACAGCGTTAAACTAGGATGCTACTTAGTGTCTTTGCTAACTATGGTGCATTGTGCCAATTAACTAAAGCAAAAAGCCTTGGGCCCCTTACCAAGGTCAGTCTCCTAATAAGAGAGTGAGCCTGTCTTAAGAAACTGGGAGAAACTGGTCCTGCAGATGGACAAGAGCCAAGGAGCAACTGAGTCTGCGCAAAGACAAGAGGTCAACTAGCGGTGACGAGGAAGAGTCATCAATCTTCATGCCCACGACCTCCCGTGCTGCCCAGCGCTGAATAAACATACCTACTTTACAATCTCACTGATTGTGGAGTCCCTTTTCCGCAAGTCACTAGCAGCGGTTTCTTCCGCAGAGGTTTTCCCAGAGCCGCTTCAAAGCTTCCCTCGCGGAGCTGGGGCGTCGCAGGGGGTCGTCAAAGCACGCACGCGTGCACACACACACACACACACACACACACACACACACAGGCGTTGTTGTCCAAACAGAAAGTATTTACAACAAATTCGACAAGCGGTTTTCCTCTGCCAGCAGCAAATGCCTGAGGGCCCCTACAGCTTCACAAATCATAGCACAAAGAGCCTAAAGTTCCTCTAAAATTTAGGGAAATGATTCAAAATAGATCTGCTAGGGGAAAACGATCACTGGCGGCAGGGTACACAATACACGCGAGTCTCAGCTCTCCTCCGCAGGGTCAGTGCCCACGCCCAAGTGCGACGCTGATGGCACCCGAACATTTGCTGTAGCAGGCAGCAGAGCCAGCAGCTCAGGGGAGCAATTTTAAAAACCAGGAGGCACTTAAACCAACCCTTAATTGACCCAGTTACTGCAGGAGAGTCCCGACTACTCGCCCTGGAGTCCTACTGTCACCAGCAAAAAGCACCAACCAAAGCTTGGGGGAACTTTGGTACAGCACAAGAGAAGGGAGTGGGGGTAGCGTAGCCGTATCGCAGAGCTGCTGCTTTTCACACCATTTTATCATCCCTGATAATTGAAAGTAAGGCCGGGTGGGCTGACCCCACCACCACCACTCCTGGCAGCATGTTTGGTCCACAACGCTAGAATAATTATTTTGCTCCCTCCCGTCCCTACAGCTTCATCATCTGAAAAGATTACAGTCAAAACAATGGCATACACAAATAAAAGTCAAGAGTTGACATAGTAACTCCGGGATTTGGGTATCAACTGTCCGAGAAATCAGAACACCCAGGCTTCACAATGTGCCCAACATCGAGCTGTGCCAAGGGGGGCGGAAGGAAGAAGCTTTCCGTTTAAGCCTTCAGAGCATCGCTCCATCACTACGTCAATTCACAGCCACCACAGCGTGCCGATGGACATCTTTCTGTGCCAAAAGAAACAAGTGCTTTGTCCTCTTGATATCAAAGGTAGCCACCTATAGTTACGGAACCATGCACAAGACCTTAACTCTGACCAGCAGGAAAACTTAGGACAACTGAGTGCAGATCCTGCCAATTTCTACCAGTTCCAACTGTGCTTTAAGTCTCATTGCAAAGCCTCAGTTAGAAAAAGGATCACCTCAGGGTATCCAACAAGAAGAAGAGTTGTTTTCTTTTTTTTCTTTTTTTTTTTTTTTTTAATATACCATAGGACTATGCAGTTCAATCATCAATCATCTTGGAAAGCTCAAGGAGGAGGTCATCCTCATCCTTCCCTGGGTCCAAGTCGAGCTCGGCTTCCAGTATGCCGTCTGAGAGTTCCCAAAGTAGCATCTCTAAATCCTCGTCTACAGATACGGGCGCGTTGCCTGTGGAACTCAGCCGGCGTGTCCTTGCTTCTTCTAGCTGGGAAGAAGCTGAAGTCGAGCTTGAGAACTCCATTGGCTCCACGGATTCTGCCTGGCTTCCAAGATGTGCTTCAGGTCTTGGCAGAGCAAGGAAGAGAACAATCAGTATATGCCATTTCTTAACGGGAAATCCCTTTTCTGCAAACCGGCTCTTAAAACCGTAGCCAACCCCTCCTGCACTTCAATCTTACCCAGGGATTGTTATTCAATTAACCCAGGGCTACATTTAGAGCCCAATATATTAGCAGGTACATTTTTCAGTTTGGGGGTTTCTCTGTGAAGCCAGAGCACCCGGAGTCTAGCAAAGATGGGAAACCAACATGGCCTCCCGGAAGCCCAGTGTCCGAGAACTACATCTCCCGGCATGCTCTGGGAAAACAATATGGACTCCCGGAAACCCGGTGGCCAAGAACTACATTTCCCAGCACTCCCCAGAAAATTGAGCCTCGCACCTTGCCGTAGGACGCCATTTTTTGCTCTGTTACATTACCGGTTTCGTGTTTATGGAGGGTTTTCCCGCCGTTTTGGGGGGTTTCCCCTCAATTTCGGGTTTTCAGCTCTCCATTTCAGAGTTCTTCCCCGCAATTTTGGGGTTCCTTCCCCTAATTTGGTGCTTCGCCCCCCCCCCCCCACTTTTGGGGTTCCCCCTCCATTTTGGGGATTCCCCCCAATTCCAAGCCCCCCACAATTTTGGAGGCCCCCACCATCCTTTCTTGGCCTGCCACCCTAATATTAAGGTTCTTTCCCCCAATGTTGGGGTTCTCACCACATGTTTGAGGTTCCTTCCCTTAATTTGGGGCTTAGCTCCCCGGGATCTGGGGCTTTAACCCCAATTTTGGGGATCCCCCCCAAGTTTGGGGATTCCTCCCCAGGTCTGGGGGGGGACCACATTCAATTCTGGAATTTCACACTTCCATTTAAGTCTTCTTCCCCCCAATTTGGGGGTTCACCCACCCAATTTTGGGGGTTCCTCCCCTAATTTGGGGGGACCCGACCAATTTTGGGGGTCCCCCCCAATTGTAGAGTCCCCCACCCTCCTTTTTTGGGTTCCCCCCTAATATTAAAGAGTTCTTCCACCCAATTTTGGGGGACCCCACAATTTTGACGTTCCTTCCCCTAACTTTGGGCTTCAACCCTTCGATTTTGGGGGGGGCTCCCCCCCTCTTATTTTGGCCTTCCGCCCTAATATTAGGCCTAACCCCTAAGAACCTTGACCCCTAAGCCTATGGCAACCACGGATCTAACCCTAACCCCTACCCCAACAAACCCTAGAAACCCTAACCCTAAAAACCCTTGCAGCCCTAACCCGATAAAATTTACCACACTAAACCCCTGAAGACTGTTCTGGGGGGTCCACATTCAATTCTGGAATTTCACACTTCCATTTAAGTGTTCTTCCCCCCCAATATGGGGGTTCGCCCACCCAATTTTGGGGGTTCCTCCCCTAATTGGGGGGGACACAACCAATTTTGGGGGGGACACAACCAATTTTGGGGGGGACACAACCAATTTTAGAGTCCCCCACCCTCCTTTTTTGGGTTTCCCCCAATATTAAGAGCTCTTCCGCTCAATTTTGGGGGACCCCACAATTTTGACGTTCCTTCCCCTAACTTTGGGCTTCAACCCTTCAATTTTGGGTGGGCTCCTCCCCTCTTATTTTGGCCTTCCGCCCTAATATTAGGCCTAACCCCTAAGAACCTTGACCCCTAAGCCTATGGCAACCACGGATCTAACCCTAACCCCTACCCCAACAAACCCTAGAAACCCTAACCCTAAAAACCCTTACAGCCCTAACCCGATAAAATTTACCACACTAAACCCCTGAAGACTCTTCTGGGGGGTCCACATCCAATTCTGGAATTTCACACTTCCATTTAAGTCTTCTTCCCCCCAATTTGGGGGTTCGCCCACCCAATTTTGGGGGTTCCTCCCCTAATTTGGGGGGGACACAACCGATTTTAGAGTCCCCCACCCTCCTTTTTTGGGTTCCCCCCTAATATTAAAAGTTCTTCCTCCCAATTTTGGGGGACCCCACAATTTTGACGTTCCTTCCCCTAACTTGGGGCTTCAACCCTTCAATTTTGGGGGGGGCTCCCACCCTCTTATTTTGGCCTTCCGCCCTAATATTAGGCCTAACCCCTAAGAACCTTGACCCCTAACGCTATGGCAACCACGGATCTAACCCTAACCCCTACCCCAACAAACCCTAGAAACCCTAACCCTAAAAACCCTTACAGCCCTAACCCGATAAAATTTACCACACTAAACCCCTGAAGACTGTTCTGGGGGGTCCACATTCAATTCTGGAATTTCACACTTCCATTTAAGTGTTCTTCCCCCCCAATATGGGGGTTCGCCCACCCAATTTTGGGGGTTCCTCCCCTAATTGGGGGGGACACAACCAATTTTGGGGGGGACACAACCAATTTGGGGGGGGACACAACCAATTTGGGGGGTCCCCCCAATTTTAGAGTCCCCCACCCTCCTTTTTTGGGTTTCCCCCAATATTAAGAGCTCTTCCGCCCAATTTTGGGGGACCCCACAATTTTGACGTTTCTTCCCCTAAATTGGGGCTTCGACCCTTCAATTTTGGGGGGGGGTCCCCCCTTAGTTTGGCCTTCCACCCTAATATTGGGCCTTACCCCTAGGAACCCTGACCCCTAACACTACGGCTCCCACGGATCTAACCCTAACCCCTACCCCAACAAACCCTAGAAACCCTAACCCTAAAAACCCTTACAGTCCTAACCCGATAAAATTTACCACACTAGACCTACGCCTAAAAGCCCTAACCCTAAAAATTAAGACCCTCTAAACCCTAACCCAAAACGTAAAGATTCTCAAAGCCCTAACGCTGGAGACCCTAACCTTAAAAAAAAAAAAATAAGACCTTAAAACCCTAACCCTAAATACCTGACCATAACTAAAACCCTAAGACCCTAACCCTAAAAACCCTATCAACACTAAAACCACAAAATACTTTAAAACCTTAACACACTAACCCCCAAACCCTAACCCTTATAACTCCAACCCTAACAACCTTAAAATCCTAACCCTAAACCCTGGAAACCCTAACCCTGAAACCCAACCCTAGTGCCTTAGCCCTGAAACCTTAAAACCCTAACACCTTATTAGAAACACTCTGTAACCAATACCATAGGCTCAGGCAAGTATCTCAGTGAGGTAGCATTTTTATTCACGATTGCAATGGCAGGCGTCCCACAAGCCACCTACTAGTTCCATAACACAGTTTATATAATTTTTTTTTTCCTCTCGGTGACCAGGACCCTCCCCAGTTTCCCCATTGACTGGGTAATCCATGTTCACGATCTATCCAGTGCTTCACAGAAAATACACAGCTGCTGGCCTGTTACTAGTCAATTTTATTTTTTTCTTGACTGTTTTCCTCTTTGAGGTGGTAATGTTTCTTACGCCGTGATTTCCACCCAATTGCTCTAAGGATTCTGGTTGTCTGCATTTTACAAGGTTGTCTGTTAAGCTTTCTTATCACTGCAAGCATATATCAATACCACCTTCCTTCCCTCTAAACGATGTAACTCTGTGCAAAAACATTTTTATTCCCACAACCTTGATCCCCTTACCCTAAAATCCTTATTCTCTTTAACCCTAACAACTCTAACCACAACCCTAACCCTTCATATCAACCCCCCGACGCTAATGACACTGACTAATGATCCAAACCCCAAACCCCAGGCAACCAACAAAGAAACAGACACAAAGCTGGAAACTACAAAAAAGGCAAAACCCTGGATACAGACCCCAAATCACAAACACGCTACCAAAATGCTACAGAAAAGCCCCAGACGCAGGCCCCAAGCACTACAGCTAGGCCCCAGAAGCTCTAGACACATCCCAAAGCCAAAATGCAATCCCCAAACACTACACAAAAGCCCCCAAACACCAGACACAGGCTGCAGAAGTCTACAAGCAGGCCCCAGCCACACCCGGATGCAGACCCCAACTGTCCACAAGCAGCTCCCAACCCACCCCCCCCATGAACTGGACCCCCCCCACCACCACCACCCAGATGCATGCCCCAGGCCCCAGGCCTCAGCCCCAGCGCCCACACCCCAGACACAGGCCCCAAAGGTGTACAAGCAACTCCCCATCCTCCCCAGAGGCACGCCCCAAAGGTGTACAAACAGCCCCAACCCCCCAAGACCCAGACCCCTACAGCGTAGAAGCAGCTCCCAACCCCATGCCCCCAAGGCACATGCCCCAACCCCTCCCCCAAGGCAGGCCCTAACAGTGTACAAGCAGCTCCCACCCCCCCCCAGACGCAGGCCCCAAAGGTGTACAAGCAGGCCCCTACAGTATACAAGCAGCTCACAACCACCCCCCCAAAGGCAGGCCCCAACCCCCTCCAGATGCAAGCCCGAAAGGTTAAAACCAGCTCCAACTACCCCCCCCCCCCCCCCCGGCCCCGCGCAGACGCAGGCCCCAAAGGTGTACAAGCAGTTCCCAACCCCTCCAAGGCAGGCCCCAAAAGTGTACAGGCAGGCCCCTACAGTGTAGAAACGCTCCAACCCCCCCCGCTTCCACCTCGAGGGAGGCCCTCCCCCCCCAGTATACACGAAGCTCCCAACCCCCTCTCAGAGGAATGCCTAAAAATGTATACAAGCAGCTCCTAACACCCCCCCCCCCCCCCAAAAGAGGCAGTCCCCAAAGGTGTACAAGCAGGCCCTCAAATCCCTTAGGTGTACAAGCAGGCCCTTCAAATCCCTTAGCCCCTGCGCCAGCTTTATTGGCGAGCAGCGAGGCTGGGGGGGGAGGGGGGCAAGACAGCCTTAAATAAAATACAAATATAAAAAGTGTTATAAATGGCTGTTATAAATCCAAATAGGATTACAATCAAAGTTTACAATTTATTAAACGAATAGAGGCAAGCAAGCAGCGCTGGGTGCGCCGGGAGTCTCTGCTCCCCCAGGACGCACGCCTGTTACGTAAGGCGGCTGGTTTTGATGCTCCCAGGCTAATACATATTCATTACTACTTCGAGAAGAGGCAGGGTTATTAGAATTGGTTTCCGGAATCCGAAACCCCTCCCAGGGGCGCCTGCGTACCAGTCTCTGGTGGTCTCTCGGGGCTTGCTCGGGCTGAATGCTGGTTGTCTTCCTCTCAGGCTTTTGTCCTTCAATTGTCCTTCAGCTCCCCCTTCCTCCTCGTTTGGGAGCCTCTGCGCCGGATTTCAGAAACTCTAGCAACATCCCCTGCAGTAGTCAGCACTTTTCCCTAAAAACCCCTTTGTTCTCTTATCACCTAGACCCGGGCCTCGATGGTAACCCTTCAAATCCCTTAGTGACACGAATTGCTGGACCATTCCTTACAAAAGGAAGGATAAAATATGTAGAGGAGCAATGGCACACGCGAAAGCCCGGCGCCGCGGGCAGAGGCAGCGAAGGTTGACGGCAGAACAGTGCTCGGTTTGAACACGGAGAGGGAAAGCGAGGGGAAGGTGGCCGAAGCCGGCCGCAGTCTCTGAGCTCTCCTCCTCCTGATTGTTTTCTCTCAAAGCCATTTCTGTCTGTGTGCGGGCACCCGGAGCCGGCAGAAGTCCCCGTGAAGTCCTTCGGCAGGACGGAGGGCTGCGTGGGCTCCAGTGAGAGAGGGAGTTAGGAGAATCTTATCAAGTAGAGATAGAGCGCTGACGGCGTTAAACTAGGATGCTACTTAGCGTCTTTGCTAACTATGGTGCATTGTGCCAATTAACTAAAGCAAGAAGCCTTGGGCCCCTTACCAAGGTCAGTCTCCTAAAAAGAGAGTGAGCCTGTCTTAAGAAACTGGGAGAAACTGGTCCTGCAGATGGACAAGAGCCAAGGAGCAACTGAGTCTGCGCAAAGACAAGAGGTCAACTAGCGGTGACGAGGAAGAGTCATCAATCTTCATGCCCACGACCTCCCGTGCTGCCCAGCGCTGAATAAACATACCTACTTTACAATCTCACTGATTGTGGAGTCCCTTTTCCGCAAGTCACTAGCAGCGGTTTCTTCCGCAGAGGTTTTCCCAGAGCCGCTTCAAAGCTTCCCTCGCGGAGCTGGGGCGTCGCAGGGGGTCGTCAAAGCACGCACACACACACACACACACACACACACACAGGCGTTGTTGTCCAAACAGAAAGTATTTACAACAAATTCGATAAGCGGTTTTCCTCTGCCAGCAGCAAATGCCTGAGGGCCCCTACAGCTTCACAAATCATAGCACAAAGAGCCTAAAGTTCCTCTAAAATTTAGGGAAATGATTCAAAATAGATCTGCTAGGGGAAAACGATCACTGGCGGCAGGGTACACAATACACGCGAGTCTCAGCTCTCCTCCGCAGGGTCATTGCCCACGCCCAAGTGCGACGCTGATGGCACCCGAACATTTGCTGTAGCAGGCAGCAGAGCCAGCAGCTCAGGGGAGCAATTTTAAAAACCAGGAGGCACTTAAACCAACCCTTAATTGACCCAGTTACTGCAGGAGAGTCCCGACTACTCGCCCTGGAGTCCTACTGTCACCAGCAAAAAGCACCAACCAAAGCTTGGGGGAACTTTGGTACAGCACAAGAGAAGGGAGTGGGGGTAGCGTAGCCGTATCGCAGAGCTGCTGCTTTTCACACCATTTTATCATCCCTGATAATTGAAAGTAAGGCCGGGTGGGCTGACCCCACCACCACCACTCCTGGCAGCATGTTTGGTCCACAACGCTAGAATAATTATTTTGCTCCCTCCCGCCCTTACAGCTTCATCATCTGAAAAGATTACAGTCAAAACAATGGCATACACAAATAAAAGTCAAGAGTTGACATAGTAACTCCGGGATTTGGGTATCAACTGTCCGAGAAATCAGAACACCCAGGCTTCACAATGTGCCCAACATCGAGCTGTGCCAAGGGGGGGCGGAAGGAAGAAGCTTTCCGTTTAAGCCTTCAGAGCATCGCTCCATCACTACGTCAATTCACAGCCACCACAGCGTGCCGATGGACATCTTTCTGTGCCAAAAGAAACAAGTGTTTTGTCCTCTTGATATCAAAGGTAGCCACCTATACTTACGGAACTATGCACAAGACCTTAACTCTGACCAGCAGGAAAACTTAGGACAACTGAGTGCAGATCCTGCCAATTTCTACCAGTTCCAACTGTGCTTTAAGTCTCATTGCAAAGCCTCAGTTCAAAAAGGATCACCTCAGGGTATCCAACAAGAAGAAGAGTTGTTTTCTTTTTTTTTTTTTTTTTTTTTTTTTTTAATATACCATAGGACTATGCAGTTCAATCATCAATCATCTTGGAAAGCTCAAGGAGGAGGTCATCCTCATCCTTCCCTGGGTCCAAGTCGAGCTCGGCTTCCAGTATGCCGTCTGAGAGTTCCCAAAGTAGCATCTCTAAATCCTCGTCTACAGATACGGGCGCGTTGCCTGTGGAACTCAGCCGGCGTGTCCTTGCTTCTTCTAGCTGGGAAGAAGCTGAAGTCGAGCTTGAGAACTCCATTGGCTCCACGGATTCTGCCTGGCTTCCAAGATGTGCTTGAGGTCTTGGCAGAGCAAGGAAGAGAACAATCAGTATATGCCATTTCTTAACGGGAAATCCCTTTTCTGCAAACCGGCTCTTAAAACCGTAGCCAACCCCTCCTGCACTTCAATCTTACCCAGGGATTGTTATTCAATTAACCCAGGGCTACATTTAGAGCCCAATATATTAGCAGGTACATTTTTCAGTTTGGGGGTTTCTCTGTGAAGCCAGAGCACCCGGAGTCTAGCAAAGATGGGAAACCAACATGGCCTCCCGGAAGCCCAGTGTCCGAGAACTACATCTCCCGGCATGCTCTGGGAAAACAATATGGACTCCCGGAAACCCGGTGGCCAAGAACTACATTTCCCAGCACCCCTCAGAAAATTGAGCCTCACACCATGCCGTAGGACGCCATTTTTTGCTCTGTTACATTACCGGTTTCGTGTTTATGGAGGGTTTTCCCGCCGTTTTGGGGGGTTTCCCCTCAATTTCGGGTTTTCAGCTCTCCATTTCAGAGTTCTTCCCCGCAATTTTGGGGTTCCTTCCCCTAATTTGGTGCTTCGCCCCCCCCCCACTTTTGGGGTTCCCCCTCCATTTTGGGGATTCCCCCCAATTCCAAGCCCCCCACAATTTTGGAGGCCCCCACCATCCTTTCTTGGCCTGCCACCCTAATATTAAGGTTCTTTCCCCCAACGCTGGGGTTCTCACCACATGTTTGAGGTTCCTTCCCTTAATTTGGGGCTTAGCTCCCCGGGATCTGGGGCTTTAACCCCAATTTTGGGGGTCCCCCCCAAGTTTGGGGATTCCTCCCCAGGTCTGGGGGGGGTCCACATTCAATTCTGGAATTTCACACTTCCATTTAAGTCTTCTTCCCCCCAATTTGGGGGTTCACCCACCCAATTTTGGGGGTTCCTCCCCTAATTTGGGGGGACCCGACCAATTTTGGGGGTCCCCCCCAATTGTAGAGTCCCCCACCCTCCTTTTTTGGGTTCCCCCCTAATATTAAAGAGTTCTTCTGCCCAATTTTGGGGGACCCCACAATTTGGCCGTTCCTTCCCCTAACTTTGGGCTTCAACCCTTCGATTTTGGGGGGGGCTCCCCCCCTCTTATTTTGGCCTTCCGCCCTAATATTAGGCCTAACCCCTAAGAACCTTGACCCCTAAGCCTATGGCAACCACGGATCTAACCCTAACCCCTACCCCAACAAACCCTAGAAACCCTAACCCTAAAAACCCTTGCAGCCCTAACCCGATAAAATTTACCACACTAAACCCCTGAAGACTGTTCTGGGGGGTCCACATTCAATTCTGGAATTTCACACTTCCATTTAAGTCTTCTTCCCCCCAATTTGGGGGTTCTCCCACCCAATTTTGGGGGTTCCTCCCCTAATTTGGGGGGGACACAACCGATTTTAGAGTCCCCCACCCTCCTTTTTTGGGTTCCCCCCTAATATTAAAAGTTCTTCCGCCCAATTTTGGGGGACCCCACAATTTGGCCGTTCCTTCCCCTAACTTGGGGCTTCAACCCTTCAATTTTGGGGGGGGCTCCCACCCTCTTATTTTGGCCTTCCGCCCTAATATTAGGCCTAACCCCTAAGAACCTTGACCCCTAAGCCTATGGCAACCACGGATCTAACCCTAACCCCTACCCCAACAAACCCTAGAAACCCTAACCCTAAAAACCCTTACAGCCCTAACCCGATAAAATTTACCACACTAAACCCCTGAAGACTGTTCTGGGGGGTCCACATTCAATTCTGGAATTTCACACTTCCATTTAAGTGTTCTGCCCCCCCAATATGGGGGTTCGCCCACCCAATTTTGGGGGTTCCTCCCCTAATTGGGGGGGACACAACCAATTTTGGGGGGGACACAACCAATTTGGGGGGGGACACAACCAATTTGGGGGGGTCCCCCCAATTTTAGAGTCCTCCACCCTCCTTTTTTGGGTTTCCCCCAATATTAAGAGCTCTTCCGCCCAATTTTGGGGGACCCCACAATTTTGACGTTTCTTCCCCTAAATTGGGGCTTTGACCCTTCAATTCTGGGGGGGGCTCCCCCCTTAGTTTGGCCTTCCACCCTAATATTGGGCCTTACCCCTAAGAACCCTGACCCCTAACACTACGGCTCCCACGGATCTAACCCTAACCCCTACCCCAAAAAACCCTAGAAACCCTAACCCTAAAAACCCTTACAGTCCTAACCCGATAAAATTTACCACACTAGACCTACGCCTAAAAGCCCTAACCCTAAAAATTAAGACCCTCTAAACCCTAACCCAAAACGTAAAGATTCTCAAAGCCCTACCGCTGGAGACCCTAACCTTAAAAAAAAAAAATAAGACCTTAAAACCCTAACCCTAAATACCTGACCATAACTAAAACCCTAAGACCCTAACCCTAAAAACCCTATCAACACTAAAACCACAAAATACTTTAAAACCTTAACACACTAACCCCCAAACCCTAACCCTTATAACTCCAACCCTAACAACCTTAAAATCCTAACCCTAAACCCTGGAAACCCTAACCCTGAAACCCAACCCTAGTGCCTTAGCCCTGAAACCTTAAAACCCTAACACCTTATTAGAAACACTCTGTAACCAATACCATAGGCTCAGGCAAGTATCTCAGTGAGGTAGCATTTTTATTCACGATTGCAATGGCAGGCGTCCCACAAGCCACCTACTAGTTCCATAACACAGTTTATATAATTTTTTTTTTCCTCTCGGTGACCAGGACCCTCCCCAGTTTCCCCATTGACTGGGTAATCCATGTTCACAATCTATCCAGTGCTTCACAGAAAATACACAGCTGCTGGCCTGTTACTAGTCAATTTTATTTTTTTTCTTGACTGTTTTCCTCTTTGAGGTGGTAATGTTTCTTACACCGTGATTTCCACCCAATTGCTCTAAGGATTCTGGTTGTCTGCATTTTACAAGGTTGTCTGTTAAGCTTTCTTATCACTGCAAGCATATATCAATACCACCTTCCTTCCCTCTAAACGATGTAACTCTGTGCAAAAACATTTTTATTCCCACAACCTTGATCCCCTTACCCTAAAATCCTTATTCTCTTTAACCCTAACAACTCTAACCACAACCCTAACCCTTCATATCAACCCCCCGACGCTAATGACACTGACTAATGATCCAAACCCCAAACCCCAGGCAACCAACAAAGAAACAGACACAAAGCTGAAAACTACAAAAAAGGCAAAACCCTGGATACAGACCCCAAATCACAAACACGCTACCAAAATGCTACAGAAAAGCCCCAGACGCAGGCCCCAAGCACTACAGCTAGGCCCCAGAAGCTCTAGACACATCCCAAAGCCAAAATGCGATCCCCAAACACTACAGAAAAGCCCCCAAACACCAGACACAGGCTGCAGAAGTCTACAAGCAGGCCCCAGCCACACCCGGATGCAGACCCCAACTGTCCACAAGCAGCTCCCAACCCACCCCCCCCACCACCCAGATGCATGCCCCAGGCCCCAGGCCTCAGCCCCAGCCCCCACACCCCAGACTCAGGCCCCAAAGGTGTACAACCAGCTCCCAACTGCCCCCCTCAAAGGGAGGCCCCAAAGCCTGCCAGAGGACCCTAGAGCGTACAAGCAGCTCCCAATACCCCCGGCACAGGCCCCAACCCCCCCCCGGACACAGGCCCCAAAGGTGTACAAGCAACTCCCCATCCTCCCCAGAGGCACGCCCCAAAGGTGTACAAACAGCCCCAACCCCCCAAGACCCAGACCCCTACAGCGTAGAAGCAGCTCCCAACCCCATGCCCCCAAGGCACATGCCTCAACCCCTCCCCCAAGGCAGGCCCTAACAGTGTACAAGCAGCTCCAACCCCCCCCCAGACGCAGGCCCCAAAGGTGTACAAGCAGGCCCCTACAGTATACAAGCAGCTCACAACCACCCCCCCAAAGGCAGGCCCCAACCCCCTCCAGATGCAAGCCCGAAAGGTTAAAACCAGCTCCAACCCCCCAACCCCCCCCGCCCCGCGCAGACGCAGGCCCCAAAGGTGTACAAGCAGTTCCCAACCCCTCCAAGGCAGGCCCCAAAAGTGTACAGGCAGGCCCCTACAGTGTAGAAACGCTCCAACCCCCCCCGCTTCCACCTCGAGGGAGGCCCTCCCCCCCCAGTATACACGAAGCTCCCAACCCCCTCTCAGAGGAATGCCTAAAAAAGTATACAAGCAGCTCCTAACACCCCCCCCCCCCCCAAAGAGGAAGTCCCCAAAGGTGTAAAAGCAATCCCTCAAATCCCTTAGGTGTACAAGCAGGCCCTTCAAATCCCTTAGCCCCTGCGCCAGCTTTATTGACGGCAGAACAGTGCTCGGTTTGAACACGGAGAGGGAAAGCGAGGGGAAGGTGGCCGAAGCCGGCCGCAGTCTCTGAGCTCTCCTCCTCCTGATTGTTTTCTCTCAAAGCCATTTCTGTCTGTGTGCGGGCACCCGGAGCCGGCAGAAGTCCCCGTGAAGTCCTTCGGCAGGACGGAGGGCTGCGTGGGCTCCAGTGAGAGAGGGAGTTAGGAGAATCTTATCAAGTAGAGATAGAGCGCTGACGGCGTTAAACTAGGATGCTACTTAGCGTCTTTGCTAACTATGGTGCATTGTGCCAATTAACTAAAGCAAGAAGCCTTGGGCCCCTTACCAAGGTCAGTCTCCTAATAAGAGAGTGAGCCTGTCTTAAGAAACTGGGAGAAACTGGTCCTGCAGATGGACAAGAGCCAAGGAGCAACTGAGTCTGTGCAAAGACAAGAGGTCAACTAGCGGTGACGAGGAAGAGTCATCAATCTTCATGCCCACGACCTCCCGTGCTGCCCAGCGCTGAATAAACATACCTACTTTACAATCTCACTGATTGTGGAGTCCCTTTTCCGCAAGTCACTAGCAGCGGTTTCTTCCGCAGAGGTTTTCCCAGAGCCGCTTCAAAGCTTCCCTCGCGGAGCTGGGGCGTCGCAGGGGGTCGTCAAAGCACGCACACACACACACACACACACACACACACACACACACACAGGCGTTGTTGTCCAAACAGAAAGTATTTACAACAAATTCGACAAGCGGTTTTCCTCTGCCAGCAGCAAATGCCTGAGGGCCCCTACAGCTTCACAAATCATAGCACAAAGAGCCTAAAGTTCCTCTAAAATTTAGGGAAATGATTCAAAATAGATCTGCTAGGGGAAAACGATCACTGGCGGCAGGGTACACAATACACGCGAGTCTCAGCTCTCCTCCGCAGGGTCATTGCCCACGCCCAAGTGCGACGCTGATGGCACCCGAACATTTGCTGTAGCAGGCAGCAGAGCCAGCAGCTCAGGGGAGCAATTTTAAAAACCAGGAGGCACTTAAACCAACCCTTAATTGACCCAGTTACTGCAGGAGAGTCCCGACTACTCGCCCTGGAGTCCTACTGTCACCAGCAAAAAGCACCAACCAAAGCTTGGGGGAACTTTGGTACAGCACAAGAGAAGGGAGTGGGGGTAGCGTAGCCGTATCGCAGAGCTGCTGCTTTTCACACCATTTTATCATCCCTGATAATTGAAAGTAAGGCCGGGTGGGCTGACCCCACCACCACCACTCCTGGCAGCATGTTTGGTCCACAACGCTAGAATAATTATTTTGCTCCCTCCCGCCCTTACAGCTTCATCATCTGAAAAGATTACAGTCAAAACAATGGCATACACAAATAAAAGTCAAGAGTTGACATAGTAACTCCGGGATTTGGGTATCAACTGTCCGAGAAATCAGAACACCCAGGCTTCACAATGTGCCCAACATCGAGCTGTGCCAAGGGGGGGCGGAAGGAAGAAGCTTTCCGTTTAAGCCTTCAGAGCATCGCTCCATCACTACGTCAATTCACAGCCACCACAGCGTGCCGATGGACATCTTTCTGTGCCAAAAGAAACAAGTGTTTTGTCCTCTTGATATCAAAGGTAGCCACCTATAGTTACGGAACCATGCACAAGACCTTAACTCTGACCAGCAGGAAAACTTAGGACAACTGAGTGCAGATCCTGCCAATTTCTACCAGTTCCAACTGTGCTTTAAGTCTCATTGCAAAGCCTCAGTTAGAAAAAGGATCACCTCAGGGTATCCAACAAGAAGAAGAGTTGTTTTTTTTTTTTTTTTTTTTTTAATATACCATAGGACTATGCAGTTCAATCATCAATCATCTTGGAAAGCTCAAGGAGGAGGTCATCCTCATCCTTCCCTGGGTCCAAGTCGAGCTCGGCTTCCAGTATGCCGTCTGAGAGTTCCCAAAGTAGCATCTCTAAATCCTCGTCTACAGATACGGGCGCGTTGCCTGTGGAACTCAGCCGGCGTGTCCTTGCTTCTTCTAGCTGGGAAGAAGCTGAAGTCGAGCTTGAGAACTCCATTGGCTCCACGGATTCTGCCTGGCTTCCAAGATGTGCTTGAGGTCTTGGCAGAGCAAGGAAGAGAACAATCAGTATATGCCATTTCTTAACGGGAAATCCCTTTTCTGCAAACCAGCTCTTAAAACCGTAGCCAACCCCTCCTGCACTTCAATCTTACCCAGGGATTGTTATTCAATTAACCCAGGGCTACATTTAGAGCCCAATATATTAGCAGGTACATTTTTCAGTTTGGGGGTTTCTCTGTGAAGCCAGAGCACCCGGAGTCTAGCAAAGATGGGAAACCAACATGGCCTCCCGGAAGCCCAGTGTCCGAGAACTACATCTCCCGGCATGCTCTGGGAAAACAATATGGACTCCCGGAAACCCGGTGGCCAAGAACTACATTTCCCAGCACCCCTCAGAAAATTGAGCCTCGCACCTTGCCGTAGGACGCCATTTTTTGCTCTGTTACATTACCGGTTTCGTGTTTATGGAGGGTTTTCCCGCCGTTTTGGGGGGTTTCCCCTCAATTTCGGGTTTTCAGCTCTCCATTTCAGAGTTCTTCCCCGCAATTTTGGGGTTCCTTCCCCTAATTTGGTGCTTCGCCCCCCCCCCACTTTTGGGGTTCCCCCTCCATTTTGGGGATTCCCCCCAATTCCAAGCCCCCCACAATTTTGGAGGCCCCCACCATCCTTTCTTGGCCTGCCACCCTAATATTAAGGTTCTTTCCCCCAACGCTGGGGTTCTCACCACATGTTTGAGGTTCCTTCCCTTAATTTGGGGCTTAGCTCCCCGGGATCTGGGGCTTTAACCCCAATTTTGGGGGTCCCCCCCAAGTTTGGGGATTCCTCCCCAGGTCTGGGGGGGGTCCACATTCAATTCTGGAATTTCACACTTCCATTTAAGTCTTCTTCCCCCCAATTTGGGGGTTCACCCACACAATTTTGGGGGTTCCTCCCCTAATTTGGGTGTACCAGACAAATTTTGGGGTCCCCCCCAATTGTAGAGTCCCCCACCCTCCTTTTTTGGGTTCCCCCCTAATATTAAAGAGTTCTTCTGCCCAATTTTGGGGGACCCCACAATTTGGCCGTTCCTTCCCCTAACTTTGGGCTTCAACCCTTCGATTTTGGGGGGGGCTCCCCCCCTCTTATTTTGGCCTTCCGCCCTAATATTAGGCCTAACCCCTAAGAACCTTGACCCCTAAGCCTATGGCAACCACAGATCTAACCCTAACCCCTACCCCAACAAACCCTAGAAACCCTAACCCTAAAAACCCTTACAGCCCTAACCCGATAAAATTTACCACACTAAACCCCTGAAGACTGTTCTGGGGGGTCCACATTCAATTCTGGAATTTCACACTTCCATTTAAGTGTTCTGCCCCCCCAATATGGGGGTTCGCCCACCCAATTTTGGGGGTTCCTCCCCTAATTGGGGGGGACACAACCAATTTGGGGGGGGACACAACCAATTTGGGGGGGGACACAACCAATTTGGGGGGGTCCCCCCAATTTTAGAGTCCTCCACCCTCCTTTTTTGGGTTTCCCCCAATATTAAGAGCTCTTCCGCCCAATTTTGGGGGACCCCACAATTTTGACGTTTCTTCCCCTAAATTGGGGCTTCGACCCTTCAATTTTGGGGGGGACTCCCCCCTTAGTTTGGCCTTCCACCCTAATATTGGGCCTTACCCCTAAGAACCCTGACCCCTAACACTACGGCTCCCACGGATCTAACCCTAACCCCTACCCCAAAAAACCCTAGAAACCCTAACCCTAAAAACCCTTACAGTCCTAACCCGATAAAATTTACCACACTAGACCTACGCCTAAAAGCCCTAACCCTAAAAATTAAGACCCTCTAAACCCTAACCCAAAACGTAAAGATTCTCAAAGCCCTAACGCTGGAGACCCTAACCTTAAAAAAAAAAAAATAAGACCTTAAAACCCTAACCCTAAATACCTGACCATAACTAAAACCCTAAGACCCTAACCCTAAAAACCCTATCAACACTAAAACCACAAAATACTTTAAAACCTTAACACACTAACCCCCAAACCCTAACCCTTATAACTCCAACCCTAACAACCTTAAAATCCTAACCCTAAACCCTGGAAACCCTAACCCTGAAACCCAACCCTAGTGCCTTAGCCCTGAAACCTTAAAACCCTAACACCTTATTAGAAACACTCTGTAACCAATACCATAGGCTCAGGCAAGTATCTCAGTGAGGTAGCATTTTTATTCACGATTGCAATGGCAGGCGTCCCACAAGCCACCTACTAGTTCCATAACACAGTTTATATAATTTTTTTTTTCCTCTCGGTGACCAGGACCCTCCCCAGTTTCCCCATTGACTGGGTAATCCATGTTCACAATCTATCCAGTGCTTCACAGAAAATACACAGCTGCTGGCCTGTTA
Source organism: Anser anser (assembly GCF_964211835.1). Lineage (NCBI taxonomy): Eukaryota > Metazoa > Chordata > Aves > Anseriformes > Anatidae > Anser > Anser anser. The sequence goes on from NW_028153645.1 coordinate 162,308, forward strand.
CTAGTCAATTTTATTTTTTTTCTTGACTGTTTTCCTCTTTGAGGTGGTAATGTTTCTTACACCGTGATTTCCACCCAATTGCTCTAAGGATTCTGGTTGTCTGCATTTTACAAGGTTGTCTGTTAAGCTTTCTTATCACTGCAAGCATATATCAATACCACCTTCCTTCCCTCTAAACGATGTAACTCTGTGCAAAAACATTTTTATTCCCACAACCTTGATCCCCTTACCCTAAAATCCTTATTCTCTTTAACCCTAACAACTCTAACCACAACCCTAACCCTTCATATCAACCCCCCGACGCTAATGACACTGACTAATGATCCAAACCCCAAACCCCAGGCAACCAACAAAGAAACAGACACAAAGCTGAAAACTACAAAAAAGGCAAAACCCTGGATACAGACCCCAAATCACAAACACGCTACCAAAATGCTACAGAAAAGCCCCAGACGCAGGCCCCAAGCACTACAGCTAGGCCCCAGAAGCTCTAGACACATCCCAAAGCCAAAATGCGATCCCCAAACACTACAGAAAAGCCCCCAAACACCAGACACAGGCTGCAGAAGTCTACAAGCGGGCCCCAGCCACACCCGGATGCAGACCCCAACTGTCCACAAGCAGCTCCCAACCCACCCCCCCCATGAACTGGACCCCCCCCCACCACCACCCAGATGCATGCCCCAGGCCCCAGGCCTCAGCCCCAGCCCCCACACCCCAGACTCAGGCCCCAAAGGTGTACAACCAGCTCCCAACTGCCCCCCTCAAAGGGAGGCCCCAAAGCCTGCCAGAGGACCCTAGAGCGTACAAGCAGCTCCCAACCCCCCCGGCACAGGCCCCAACCCCCCCCCGGACACAGGCCCCAAAGGTGTACAAGCAACTCCCCATCCTCCCCAGAGGCACGCCCCAAAGGTGTACAAACAGCCCCAACCCCCCAAGACCCAGACCCCTACAGCGTAGAAGCAGCTCCCAACCCCATGCCCCCAAGGCACATGCCTCAACCCCTCCCCCAAGGCAGGCCCTAACAGTGTACAAGCAGCTCCCACCCCCCCCCAGACGCAGGCCCCAAAGGTGTACAAGCAGGCCCCTACAGTATACAAGCAGCTCACAACCACCCCCCCAAAGGCAGGCCCCAACCCCCTCCAGATGCAAGCCCGAAAGGTTAAAACCAGCTCCAACCCCCCAACCCCCCCCGCCCCGCGCAGACGCAGGCCCCAAAGGTGTACAAGCAGTTCCCAACCCCTCCAAGGCAGGCCCCAAAAGTGTACAGGCAGGCCCCTACAGTGTAGAAACGCTCCAACCCCCCCCGCTTCCACCTCGAGGGAGGCCCTCCCCCCCCAGTATACACGAAGCTCCCAACCCCCTCTCAGAGGAATGCCTAAAAAAGTATACAAGCAGCTCCTAACACCCCCCCCCCCCCCCAAAGAGGCAGTCCCCAAAGGTGTACAAGCAATCCCTCAAATCCCTTAGGTGTACAAGCAGGCCCTTCAAATCCCTTAGCCCCTGCGCCAGCTTTATTGATGGCAGAACAGTGCTCGGTTTGAACACGGAGAGGGAAAGCGAGGGGAAGGTGGCCGAAGCCGGCCGCAGTCTCTGAGCTCTCCTCCTCCTGATTGTTTTCTCTCAAAGCCATTTCTGTCTGTGTGCGGGCACCCGGAGCCGGCAGAAGTCCCCGTGAAGTCCTTCGGCAGGACGGAGGGCTGCGTGGGCTCCAGTGAGAGAGGGAGTTAGGAGAATCTTATCAAGTAGAGATAGAGCGCTGACGGCGTTAAACTAGGATGCTACTTAGCGTCTTTGCTAACTATGGTGCATTGTGCCAATTAACTAAAGCAAGAAGCCTTGGGCCCCTTACCAAGGTCAGTCTCCTAATAAGAGAGTGAGCCTGTCTTAAGAAACTGGGAGAAACTGGTCCTGCAGATGGACAAGAGCCAAGGAGCAACTGAGTCTGTGCAAAGACAAGAGGTCAACTAGCGGTGACGAGGAAGAGTCATCAATCTTCATGCCCACGACCTCCCATGCTGCCCAGCGCTGAATAAACATACCTACTTTACAATCTCACTGATTGTGGAGTCCCTTTTCCGCAAGTCACTAGCAGCGGTTTCTTCCGCAGAGGTTTTCCCAGAGCCGCTTCAAAGGTTCCCTCGCGGAGCTGGGGCGTCGCAGGGGGTCGTCAAAGCACGCACACACACACACACACACACACACACACACACACAGGCGTTGTTGTCCAAACAGAAAGTATTTACAACAAATTCGATAAGCGGTTTTCCTCTGCCAGCAGCAAATGCCTGAGGGCCCCTACAGCTTCACAAATCATAGCACAAAGAGCCTAAAGTTCCTCTAAAATTTAGGGAAATGATTCAAAATAGATCTGCTAGGGGAAAACGATCACTGGCGGCAGGGTACACAATACACGCGAGTCTCAGCTCTCCTCCGCAGGGTCAGTGCCCACGCCCAAGTGCGACGCTGATGGCACCCGAACATTTGCTGTAGCAGGCAGCAGAGCCAGCAGCTCAGGGGAGCAATTTTAATAACCAGGAGGCACTTAAACCAACCCTTAATTGACCCAGTTACTGCAGGAGAGTCCCGACTACTCGCCCTGGAGTCCTACTGTCACCAGCAAAAAGCACCAACCAAAGCTTGGGGGAACTTTGGTACAGCACAAGAGAAGGGAGTGGGGGTAGCGTAGCCGTATCGCAGAGCTGCTGCTTTTCACACCATTTTATCATCCCTGATAATTGAAAGTAAGGCCGGGTGGGCTGACCCCACCACCACCACTCCTGGCAGCATGTTTGGTCCACAACGCTAGAATAATTATTTTGCTCCCTCCCGCCCTTACAGCTTCATCATCTGAAAAGATTACAGTCAAAACAATGGCATACACAAATAAAAGTCAAGAGTTGACATAGTAACTCCGGGATTTGGGTATCAACTGTCCGAGAAATCAGAACACCCAGGCTTCACAATGTGCCCAACATCGAGCTGTGCCAAGGGGGGGCGGAAGGAAGAAGCTTTCCGTTTAAGCCTTCAGAGCATCGCTCCATCACTACGTCAATTCACAGCCACCACAGCGTGCCGATGGACATCTTTCTGTGCCAAAAGAAACAAGTGTTTTGTCCTCTTGATATCAAAGGTAGCCACCTATACTTACGGAACTATGCACAAGACCTTAACTCTGACCAGCAGGAAAACTTAGGACAACTGAGTGCAGATCCTGCCAATTTCTACCAGTTCCAACTGTGCTTTAAGTCTCATTGCAAAGCCTCAGTTAGAAAAAGGATCACCTCAGGGTATCCAACAAGAAGAAGAGTTGTTTTTTTTTTTTTTTTTTTTTTTTTTTTTTTTTTTTTTTAATATACCATAGGACTATGCAGTTCAATCATCAATCATCTTGGAAAGCTCAAGGAGGAGGTCATCCTCATCCTTCCCTGGGTCCAAGTCGAGCTCGGCTTCCAGTATGCCGTCTGAGAGTTCCCAAAGTAGCATCTCTAAATCCTCGTCTACAGATACGGGCGCGTTGCCTGTGGAACTCAGCCGGCGTGTCCTTGCTTCTTCTAGCTGGGAAGAAGCTGAAGTCGAGCTTGAGAACTCCATTGGCTCCACGGATTCTGCCTGGCTTCCAAGATGTGCTTGAGGTCTTGGCAGAGCAAGGAAGAGAACAATCAGTATATGCCATTTCTTAACGGGAAATCCCTTTTCTGCAAACCGGCTCTTAAAACCGTAGCCAACCCCTCCTGCACTTCAATCTTACCCAGGGATTGTTATTCAATTAACCCAGGGCTACATTTAGAGCCCAATATATTAGCAGGTACATTTTTCAGTTTGGGGGTTTCTCTGTGAAGCCAGAGCACCCGGAGTCTAGCAAAGATGGGAAACCAACATGGCCTCCCGGAAGCCCAGTGTCCGAGAACTACATCTCCCGGCATGCTCTGGGAAAACAATATGGACTCCCGGAAACCCGGTGGCCAAGAACTACATTTCCCAGCACCCCTCAGAAAATTGAGCCTCGCACCTTGCCGTAGGACGCCATTTTTTGCTCTGTTACATTACCGGTTTCGTGTTTATGGAGGGTTTTCCCGCCGTTTTGGGGGGTTTCCCCTCAATTTCGGGTTTTCAGCTCTCCATTTCAGAGTTCTTCCCCGCAATTTTGGGGTTCCTTCCCCTAATTTGGTGCTTCGCCCCCCCCCCACTTTTGGGGTTCCCCCTCCATTTTGGGGATTCCCCCCAATTCCAAGCCCCCCACAATTTTGGAGGCCCCCACCATCCTTTCTTGGCCTGCCACCCTAATATTAAGGTTCTTTCCCCCAACGCTGGGGTTCTCACCACATGTTTGAGGTTCCTTCCCTTAATTTGGGGCTTAGCTCCCCGGGATCTGGGGCTTTAACCCCAATTTTGGGGGTCCCCCCCAAGTTTGGGGATTCCTCCCCAGGTCTGGGGGGGGTCCACATTCAATTCTGGAATTTCACACTTCCATTTAAGTCTTCTTCCCCCCAATTTGGGGGTTCACCCACCCAATTTTGGGGGTTCCTCCCCTAATTTGGGGGGACCCGACCAATTTTGGGGGTCCCCCCCAATTGTAGAGTCCCCCACCCTCCTTTTTTGGGTTCCCCCCTAATATTAAAGAGTTCTTCTGCCCAATTTTGGGGGACCCCACAATTTGGCCGTTCCTTCCCCTAACTTTGGGCTTCAACCCTTCGATTTTGGGGGGGGCTCCCCCCCTCTTATTTTGGCCTTCCGCCCTAATATTAGGCCTAACCCCTAAGAACCTTGACCCCTAAGCCTATGGCAACCACGGATCTAACCCTAACCCCTACCCCAACAAACCCTAGAAACCCTAACCCTAAAAACCCTTGCAGCCCTAACCCGATAAAATTTACCACACTAAACCCCTGAAGACTGTTCTGGGGGGTCCACATTCAATTCTGGAATTTCACACTTCCATTTAAGTCTTCTTCCCCCCAATTTGGGGGTTCTCCCACCCAATTTTGGGGGTTCCTCCCCTAATTTGGGGGGGACACAACCGATTTTAGAGTCCCCCACCCTCCTTTTTTGGGTTCCCCCCTAATATTAAAAGTTCTTCCGCCCAATTTTGGGGGACCCCACAATTTGGCCGTTCCTTCCCCTAACTTGGGGCTTCAACCCTTCAATTTTGGGGGGGGCTCCCACCCTCTTATTTTGGCCTTCCGCCCTAATATTAGGCCTAACCCCTAAGAACCTTGACCCCTAAGCCTATGGCAACCACGGATCTAACCCTAACCCCTACCCCAACAAACCCTAGAAACCCTAACCCTAAAAACCCTTACAGCCCTAACCCGATAAAATTTACCACACTAAACCCCTGAAGACTGTTCTGGGGGGTCCACATTCAATTCTGGAATTTCACACTTCCATTTAAGTGTTCTGCCCCCCCAATATGGGGGTTCGCCCACCCAATTTTGGGGGTTCCTCCCCTAATTGGGGGGGACACAACCAATTTTGGGGGGGACACAACCAATTTGGGGGGGGACACAACCAATTTGGGGGGGTCCCCCCAATTTTAGAGTCCTCCACCCTCCTTTTTTGGGTTTCCCCCAATATTAAGAGCTCTTCCGCCCAATTTTGGGGGACCCCACAATTTTGACGTTTCTTCCCCTAAATTGGGGCTTCGACCCTTCAATTTTGGGGGGGGCTCCCCCCTTAGTTTGGCCTTCCACCCTAATATTGGGCCTTACCCCTAAGAACCCTGACCCCTAACACTACGGCTCCCACGGATCTAACCCTAACCCCTACCCCAAAAAACCCTAGAAACCCTAACCCTAAAAACCCTTACAGTCCTAACCCGATAAAATTTACCACACTAGACCTACGCCTAAAAGCCCTAACCCTAAAAATTAAGACCCTCTAAACCCTAACCCAAAACGTAAAGATTCTCAAAGCCCTAACGCTGGAGACCCTAACCTTAAAAAAAAAAAAATAAGACCTTAAAACCCTAACCCTAAATACCTGACCATAACTAAAACCCTAAGACCCTAACCCTAAAAACCCTATCAACACTAAAACCACAAAATACTTTAAAACCTTAACACACTAACCCCCAAACCCTAACCCTTATAACTCCAACCCTAACAACCTTAAAATCCTAACCCTAAACCCTGGAAACCCTAACCCTGAAACCCAACCCTAGTGCCTTAGCCCTGAAACCTTAAAACCCTAACACCTTATTAGAAACACTCTGTAACCAATACCATAGGCTCAGGCAAGTATCTCAGTGAGGTAGCATTTTTATTCACGATTGCAATGGCAGGCGTCCCACAAGCCACCTACTAGTTCCATAACACAGTTTATATAATTTTTTTTTTCCTCTCGGTGACCAGGACCCTCCCCAGTTTCCCCATTGACTGGGTAATCCATGTTCACAATCTATCCAGTGCTTCACAGAAAATACACAGCTGCTGGCCTGTTACTAGTCAATTTTATTTTTTTTCTTGACTGTTTTCCTCTTTGAGGTGGTAATGTTTCTTACACCGTGATTTCCACCCAATTGCTCTAAGGATTCTGGTTGTCTGCATTTTACAAGGTTGTCTGTTAAGCTTTCTTATCACTGCAAGCATATATCAATACCACCTTCCTTCCCTCTAAACGATGTAACTCTGTGCAAAAACATTTTTATTCCCACAACCTTGATCCCCTTACCCTAAAATCCTTATTCTCTTTAACCGTAACAACTCTAACCACAACCCTAACCCTTCATATCAACCCCCCGACGCTAATGACACTGACTAATGATCCAAACCCCAAACCCCAGGCAACCAACAAAGAAACAGACACAAAGCTGAAAACTACAAAAAAGGCAAAACCCTGGATACAGACCCCAAATCACAAACACGCTACCAAAATGCTACAGAAAAGCCCCAGACGCAGGCCCCAAGCACTACAGCTAGGCCCCAGAAGCTCTAGACACATCCCAAAGCCAAAATGCGATCCCCAAACACTACAGAAAAGCCCCCAAACACCAGACACAGGCTGCAGAAGTCTACAAGCGGGCCCCAGCCACACCCGGATGCAGACCCCAACTGTCCACAAGCAGCTCCCAACCCACCCCCCCCATGAACTGGACCCCCCCCCACCACCACCCAGATGCATGCCCCAGGCCCCAGGCCTCATACCCAGCCCCCACACCCCAGACTCAGGCCCCAAAGGTGTACAACCAGCTCCCAACTGCCCCCCTCAAAGGGAGGCCCCAAAACCTGCCAGAGGACCCTAGAGCGTACAAGCAGCTCCCAACCCCCCCGGCACAGGCCCCAACCCCCCCCCGGACACAGGCCCCAAAGGTGTACAAGCAACTCCCCATCCTCCCCAGAGGCACGCCCCAAAGGTGTACAAACAGCCCCAACCCCCCAAGACCCAGACCCCGACAGCGTAGAAGCAGCTCCCAACCCCATGCCCCCAAGGCACATGCCCCAACCCCTCCCCCAAGGCAGGCCCTAACAGTGTACAAGCAGCTCCCACCCCCCCCCAGACGCAGGCCCCAAAGGTGTACAAGCAGGCCCCTACAGTATACAAGCAGCTCACAACCACCCCCCCAAAGGCAGGCCCCAACCCCCTCCAGATGCAAGCCCGAAAGGTTAAAACCAGCTCCAACCCCCCAACCCCCCCCGCCCCGCGCAGACGCAGGCCCCAAAGGTGTACAAGCAGTTCCCAACCCCTCCAAGGCAGGCCCCAAAAGTGTACAGGCAGGCCCCTACAGTGTAGAAACGCTCCAACCCCCCCCGCTTCCACCTCGAGGGAGGCCCTCCCCCCCCAGTATACACGAAGCTCCCAACCCCCTCTCAGAGGAATGCCTAAAAATGTATACAAGCAGCTCCTAACACCCCCCCCCCCCCCCCAAAGAGGCAGTCCCCAAAGGTGTACAAGCAATCCCTCAAATCCCTTAGGTGTACAAGCAGGCCCTTCAAATCCCTTAGCCCCTGCGCCAGCTTTATTGATGGCAGAACAGTGCTCGGTTTGAACACGGAGAGGGAAAGCGAGGGGAAGGTGGCCGAAGCCGGCCGCAGTCTCTGAGCTCTCCTCCTCCTGATTGTTTTCTCTCAAAGCCATTTCTGTCTGTGTGCGGGCACCCGGAGCCGGCAGAAGTCCCCGTGAAGTCCTTCGGCAGGACGGAGGGCTGCGTGGGCTCCAGTGAGAGAGGGAGTTAGGAGAATCTTATCAAGTAGAGATAGAGTGCTGACGGCGTTAAACTAGGATGCTACTTAGCGTCTTTGCTAACTATGGTGCATTGTGCCAATTAACTAAAGCAAGAAGCCTTGGGCCCCTTACCAAGGTCAGTCTCCTAATAAGAGAGTGAGCCTGTCTTAAGAAACTGGGAGAAACTGGTCCTGCAGATGGACAAGAGCCAAGGAGCAACTGAGTCTGTGCAAAGACAAGAGGTCAACTAGCGGTGACGAGGAAGAGTCATCAATCTTCATGCCCACGACCTCCCGTGCTGCCCAGCGCTGAATAAACATACCTACTTTACAATCTCACTGATTGTGGAGTCCCTTTTCCGCAAGTCACTAGCAGCGGTTTCTTCCGCAGAGGTTTTCCCAGAGCCGCTTCAAAGCTTCCCTCGCGGAGCTGGGGCGTCGCAGGGGGTCGTCAAAGCGCACACACACACACACACACACACACACACACACACACACACAGGCGTTGTTGTCCAAACAGAAAGTATTTACAACAAATTCGATAAGCGGTTTTCCTCTGCCAGCAGCAAATGCCTGAGGGCCCCTACAGCTTCACAAATCATAGCACAAAGAGCCTAAAGTTCCTCTAAAATTTAGGGAAATGATTCAAAATAGATCTGCTAGGGGAAAACGATCACTGGCGGCAGGGTACACAATACACGCGAGTCTCAGCTCTCCTCCGCAGGGTCAGTGCCCACGCCCAAGTGCGACGCTGATGGCACCCGAACATTTGCTGTAGCAGGCAGCAGAGCCAGCAGCTCAGGGGAGCAATTTTAATAACCAGGAGGCACTTAAACCAACCCTTAATTGACCCAGTTACTGCAGGAGAGTCCCGACTACTCGCCCTGGAGTCCTACTGTCACCAGCAAAAAGCACCAACCAAAGCTTGGGGGAACTTTGGTACAGCACAAGAGAAGGGAGTGGGGGTAGCGTAGCCGTATCGCAGAGCTGCTGCTTTTCACACCATTTTATCATCCCTGATAATTGAAAGTAAGGCCGGGTGGGCTGACCCCACCACCACCACTCCTGGCAGCATGTTTGGTCCACAACGCTAGAATAATTATTTTGCTCCCTCCCGCCCTTACAGCTTCATCATCTGAAAAGATTACAGTCAAAACAATGGCATACACAAATAAAAGTCAAGAGTTGACATAGTAACTCCGGGATTTGGGTATCAACTGTCCGAGAAATCAGAACACCCAGGCTTCACAATGTGCCCAACATCGAGCTGTGCCAAGGGGGGGCGGAAGGAAGAAGCTTTCCGTTTAAGCCTTCAGAGCATCGCTCCATCACTACGTCAATTCACAGCCACCACAGCGTGCCGATGGACATCTTTCTGTGCCAAAAGAAACAAGTGTTTTGTCCTCTTGATATCAAAGGTAGCCACCTATACTTACGGAACTATGCACAAGACCTTAACTCTGACCAGCAGGAAAACTTAGGACAACTGAGTGCAGATCCTGCCAATTTCTACCAGTTCCAACTGTGCTTTAAGTCTCATTGCAAAGCCTCAGTTAGAAAAAGGATCACCTCAGGGTATCCAACAAGAAGAAGAGTTGTTTTTTTTTTTTTTTTTTTTTTTTTTTTTTTTTTAATATACCATAGGACTATGCAGTTCAATCATCAATCATCTTGGAAAGCTCAAGGAGGAGGTCATCCTCATCCTTCCCTGGGTCCAAGTCGAGCTCGGCTTCCAGTATGCCGTCTGAGAGTTCCCAAAGTAGCATCTCTAAATCCTCGTCTACAGATACGGGCGCGTTGCCTGTGGAACTCAGCCGGCGTGTCCTTGCTTCTTCTAGCTGGGAAGAAGCTGAAGTCGAGCTTGAGAACTCCATTGGCTCCACGGATTCTGCCTGGCTTCCAAGATGTGCTTGAGGTCTTGGCAGAGCAAGGAAGAGAACAATCAGTATATGCCATTTCTTAACGGGAAATCCCTTTTCTGCAAACCGGCTCTTAAAACCGTAGCCAACCCCTCCTGCACTTCAATCTTACCCAGGGATTGTTATTCAATTAACCCAGGGCTACATTTAGAGCCCAATATATTAGCAGGTACATTTTTCAGTTTGGGGGTTTCTCTGTGAAGCCAGAGCACCCGGAGTCTAGCAAAGATGGGAAACCAACATGGCCTCCCGGAAGCCCAGTGTCCGAGAACTACATCTCCCGGCATGCTCTGGGAAAACAATATGGACTCCCGGAAACCCGGTGGCCAAGAACTACATTTCCCAGCACCCCTCAGAAAATTGAGCCTCGCACCTTGCCGTAGGACGCCATTTTTTGCTCTGTTACATTACCGGTTTCGTGTTTATGGAGGGTTTTCCCGCCGTTTTGGGGGGTTTCCCCTCAATTTCGGGTTTTCAGCTCTCCATTTCAGAGTTCTTCCCCGCAATTTTGGGGTTCCTTCCCCTAATTTGGTGCTTCGCCCCCCCCCCACTTTTGGGGTTCCCCCTCCATTTTGGGGATTCCCCCCAATTCCAAGCCCCCCACAATTTTGGAGGCCCCCACCATCCTTTCTTGGCCTGCCACCCTAATATTAAGGTTCTTTCCCCCAACGCTGGGGTTCTCACCACATGTTTGAGGTTCCTTCCCTTAATTTGGGGCTTAGCTCCCCGGGATCTGGGGCTTTAACCCCAATTTTGGGGGTCCCCCCCAAGTTTGGGGATTCCTCCCCAGGTCTGGGGGGGGTCCACATTCAATTCTGGAATTTCACACTTCCATTTAAGTCTTCTTCCCCCCAATTTGGGGGTTCACCCACCCAATTTTGGGGGTTCCTCCCCTAATTTGGGGGGACCCGACCAATTTTGGGGGTCCCCCCCAATTGTAGAGTCCCCCACCCTCCTTTTTTGGGTTCCCCCCTAATATTAAAGAGTTCTTCTGCCCAATTTTGGGGGACCCCACAATTTGGCCGTTCCTTCCCCTAACTTTGGGCTTCAACCCTTCGATTTTGGGGGGGGCTCCCCCCCTCTTATTTTGGCCTTCCGCCCTAATATTAGGCCTAACCCCTAAGAACCTTGACCCCTAAGCCTATGGCAACCACGGATCTAACCCTAACCCCTACCCCAACAAACCCTAGAAACCCTAACCCTAAAAACCCTTGCAGCCCTAACCCGATAAAATTTACCACACTAAACCCCTGAAGACTGTTCTGGGGGGGGTCCACATTCAATTCTGGAATTTCACACTTCCATTTAAGTCTTCTTCCCCCCAATTTGGGGGTTCTCCCACCCAATTTTGGGGGTTCCTCCCCTAATTTGGGGGGGACACAACCGATTTTAGAGTCCCCCACCCTCCTTTTTTGGGTTCCCCCCTAATATTAAAAGTTCTTCCGCCCAATTTTGGGGGACCCCACAATTTGGCCGTTCCTTCCCCTAACTTGGGGCTTCAACCCTTCAATTTTGGGGGGGGCTCCCACCCTCTTATTTTGGCCTTCCGCCCTAATATTAGGCCTAACCCCTAAGAACCTTGACCCCTAAGCCTATGGCAACCACGGATCTAACCCTAACCCCTACCCCAACAAACCCTAGAAACCCTAACCCTAAAAACCCTTACAGCCCTAACCCGATAAAATTTACCACACTAAACCCCTGAAGACTGTTCTGGGGGGTCCACATTCAATTCTGGAATTTCACACTTCCATTTAAGTGTTCTGCCCCCCCAATATGGGGGTTCGCCCACCCAATTTTGGGGGTTCCTCCCCTAATTGGGGGGGACACAACCAATTTTGGGGGGGACACAACCAATTTGGGGGGGGACACAACCAATTTGGGGGGGTCCCCCCAATTTTAGAGTCCTCCACCCTCCTTTTTTGGGTTTCCCCCAATATTAAGAGCTCTTCCGCCCAATTTTGGGGGACCCCACAATTTTGACGTTTCTTCCCCTAAATTGGGGCTTCGACCCTTCAATTTTGGGGGGGGCTCCCCCCTTAGTTTGGCCTTCCACCCTAATATTGGGCCTTACCCCTAAGAACCCTGACCCCTAACACTACGGCTCCCACGGATCTAACCCTAACCCCTACCCCAAAAAACCCTAGAAACCCTAACCCTAAAAACCCTTACAGTCCTAACCCGATAAAATTTACCACACTAGAGCTACGCCTAAAAGCCCTAACCCTAAAAATTAAGACCCTCTAAACCCTAACCCAAAACGTAAAGATTCTCAAAGCCCTAACGCTGGAGACCCTAACCTTAAAAAAAAAAAATAAGACCTTAAAACCCTAACCCTAAATACCTGACCATAACTAAAACCCTAAGACCCTAACCCTAAAAACCCTATCAACACTAAAACCACAAAATACTTTAAAACCTTAACACACTAACCCCCAAACCCTAACCCTTATAACTCCAACCCTAACAACCTTAAAATCCTAACCCTAAACCCTGGAAACCCTAACCCTGAAACCCAACCCTAGTGCCTTAGCCCTGAAACCTTAAAACCCTAACACCTTATTAGAAACACTCTGTAACCAATACCATAGGCTCAGGCAAGTATCTCAGTGAGGTAGCATTTTTATTCACGATTGCAATGGCAGGCGTCCCACAAGCCACCTACTAGTTCCATAACACAGTTTATATAATTTTTTTTTTCCTCTCGGTGACCAGGACCCTCCCCAGTTTCCCCATTGACTGGGTAATCCATGTTCACAATCTATCCAGTGCTTCACAGAAAATACACAGCTGCTGGCCTGTTACTAGTCAATTTTATTTTTTTTCTTGACTGTTTTCCTCTTTGAGGTGGTAATGTTTCTTACACCGTGATTTCCACCCAATTGCTCTAAGGATTCTGGTTGTCTGCATTTTACAAGGTTGTCTGTTAAGCTTTCTTATCACTGCAAGCATATATCAATACCACCTTCCTTCCCTCTAAACGATGTAACTCTGTGCAAAAACATTTTTATTCCCACAACCTTGATCCCCTTACCCTAAAATCCTTATTCTCTTTAACCCTAACAACTCTAACCACAACCCTAACCCTTCATATCAACCCCCCGACGCTAATGACACTGACTAATGATCCAAACCCCAAACCCCAGGCAACCAACAAAGAAACAGACACAAAGCTGAAAACTACAAAAAAGGCAAAACCCTGGATACAGACCCCAAATCACAAACACGCTACCAAAATGCTACAGAAAAGCCCCAGACGCAGGCCCCAAGCACTACAGCTAGGCCCCAGAAGCTCTAGACACATCCCAAAGCCAAAATGCGATCCCCAAACACTACAGAAAAGCCCCCAAACACCAGACACAGGCTGCAGAAGTCTACAAGCGGGCCCCAGCCACACCCGGATGCAGACCCCAACTGTCCACAAGCAGCTCCCAACCCACCCCCCCCATGAACTGGACCCCCCCCCCCCCACCACCCAGATGCATGCCCCAGGCCCCAGGCCTCAGCCCCAGCCCCCACACCCCAGACTCAGGCCCCAAAGGTGTACAACCAGCTCCCAACTGCCCCCCTCAAAGGGAGGCCCCAAAGCCTGCCAGAGGACCCTAGAGCGTACAAGCAGCTCCCAACCCCCCCGGCACAGGCCCCAACCCCCCCCCGGACACAGGCCCCAAAGGTGTACAAGCAACTCCCCATCCTCCCCAGAGGCACGCCCCAAAGGTGTACAAACAGCCCCAACCCCCCAAGACCCAGACCCCGACAGCGTAGAAGCAGCTCCCAACCCCATGCCCCCAAGGCACATGCCTCAACCCCTCCCCCAAGGCAGGCCCTAACAGTGTACAAGCAGCTCCCACCCCCCCCCCAGACGCAGGCCCCAAAGGTGTACAAGCAGGCCCCTACAGTATACAAGCAGCTCACAACCACCCCCCCAAAGGCAGGCCCCAACCCCCTCCAGATGCAAGCCCGAAAGGTTAAAACCAGCTCCAACCCCCCAACCCCCCCCGCCCCGCGCAGACGCAGGCCCCAAAGGTGTACAAGCAGTTCCCAACCCCTCCAAGGCAGGCCCCAAAAGTGTACAGGCAGGCCCCTACAGTGTAGAAACGCTCCAACCCCCCCCGCTTCCACCTCGAGGGAGGCCCTCCCCCCCCAGTATACACGAAGCTCCCAACCCCCTCTCAGAGGAATGCCTAAAAAAGTATACAAGCAGCTCCTAACACCCCCCCCCCCCCCCAAAGAGGCAGTCCCCAAAGGTGTACAAGCAATCCCTCAAATCCCTTAGGTGTACAAGCAGGCCCTTCAAATCCCTTAGCCCCTGCGCCAGCTTTATTGATGGCAGAACAGTGCTCGGTTTGAACACGGAGAGGGAAAGCGAGGGGAAGGTGGCCGAAGCCGGCCGCAGTCTCTGAGCTCTCCTCCTCCTGATTGTTTTCTCTCAAAGCCATTTCTGTCTGTGTGCGGGCACCCGGAGCCGGCAGAAGTCCCCGTGAAGTCCTTCGGCAGGACGGAGGGCTGCGTGGGCTCCAGTGAGAGAGGGAGTTAGGAGAATCTTATCAAGTAGAGATAGAGCGCTGACGGCGTTAAACTAGGATGCTACTTAGCGTCTTTGCTAACTATGGTGCATTGTGCCAATTAACTAAAGCAAGAAGCCTTGGGCCCCTTACCAAGGTCAGTCTCCTAATAAGAGAGTGAGCCTGTCTTAAGAAACTGGGAGAAACTGGTCCTGCAGATGGACAAGAGCCAAGGAGCAACTGAGTCTGTGCAAAGACAAGAGGTCAACTAGCGGTGACGAGGAAGAGTCATCAATCTTCATGCCCACGACCTCCCGTGCTGCCCAGCGCTGAATAAACATACCTACTTTACAATCTCACTGATTGTGGAGTCCCTTTTCCGCAAGTCACTAGCAGCGGTTTCTTCCACAGAGGTTTTCCCAGAGCCGCTTCAAAGCTTCCCTCGCGGAGCTGGGGCGTCGCAGGGGGTCGTCAAAGCACGCACACACACACACACACACACACACACACACACACACAGGCGTTGTTGTCCAAACAGAAAGTATTTACAACAAATTCGACAAGCGGTTTTCCTCTGCCAGCAGCAAATGCCTGAGGGCCCCTACAGCTTCACAAATCATAGCACAAAGAGCCTAAAGTTCCTCTAAAATTTAGGGAAATGATTCAAAATAGATCTGCTAGGGGAAAACGATCACTGGCGGCAGGGTACACAATACACGCGAGTCTCAGCTCTCCTCCGCAGGGTCATTGCCCACGCCCAAGTGCGACGCTGATGGCACCCGAACATTTGCTGTAGCAGGCAGCAGAGCCAGCAGCTCAGGGGAGCAATTTTAAAAACCAGGAGGCACTTAAACCAACCCTTAATTGACCCAGTTACTGCAGGAGAGTCCCGACTACTCGCCCTGGAGTCCTACTGTCACCAGCAAAAAGCACCAACCAAAGCTTGGGGGAACTTTGGTACAGCACAAGAGAAGGGAGTGGGGGTAGCGTAGCCGTATCGCAGAGCTGCTGCTTTTCACACCATTTTATCATCCCTGATAATTGAAAGTAAGGCCGGGTGGGCTGACCCCACCACCACCACTCCTGGCAGCATGTTTGGTCCACAACGCTAGAATAATTATTTTGCTCCCTCCCGTCCCTACAGCTTCATCATCTGAAAAGATTACAGTCAAAACAATGGCATACACAAATAAAAGTCAAGAGTTGACATAGTAACTCCGGGATTTGGGTATCAACTGTCCGAGAAATCAGAACACCCAGGCTTCACAATGTGCCCAACATCGAGCTGTGCCAAGGGGGGGCGGAAGGAAGAAGCTTTCCGTTTAAGCCTTCAGAGCATCGCTCCATCACTACGTCAATTCACAGCCACCACAGCGTGCCGATGGACATCTTTCTGTGCCAAAAGAAACAAGTGTTTTGTCCTCTTGATATCAAAGGTAGCCACCTATACTTACGGAACTATGCACAAGACCTTAACTCTGACCAGCAGGAAAACTTAGGACAACTGAGTGCAGATCCTGCCAATTTCTACCAGTTCCAACTGTGCTTTAAGTCTCATTGCAAAGCCTCAGTTAGAAAAAGGATCACCTCAGGGTATCCAACAAGAAGAAGAGTTGTTTTTTTTTTTTTTTTTTTTTTTTTTTTTTTTTTTTTTTTTTTTTTTTTAATATACCATAGGACTATGCAGTTCAATCATCAATCATCTTGGAAAGCTCAAGGAGGAGGTCATCCTCATCCTTCCCTGGGTCCAAGTCGAGCTCGGCTTCCAGTATGCCGTCTGAGAGTTCCCAAAGTAGCATCTCTAAATCCTCGTCCACAGATACGGGCGCGTTGCCTGTGGAACTCAGCCGGCGTGTCCTTGCTTCTTCTAGCTGGGAAGAAGCTGAAGTCGAGCTTGAGAACTCCATTGGCTCCACGGATTCTGCCTGGCTTCCAAGATGTGCTTGAGGTCTTGGCAGAGCAAGGAAGAGAACAATCAGTATATGCCATTTCTTAACGGGAAATCCCTTTTCTGCAAACCGGCTCTTAAAACCGTAGCCAACCCCTCCTGCACTTCAATCTTACCCAGGGATTGTTATTCAATTAACCCAGGGCTACATTTAGAGCCCAATATATTAGCAGGTACATTTTTCAGTTTGGGGGTTTCTCTGTGAAGCCAGAGCACCCGGAGTCTAGCAAAGATGGGAAACCAACATGGCCTCCCGGAAGCCCAGTGTCCGAGAACTACATCTCCCGGCATGCTCTGGGAAAACAATATGGACTCCCGGAAACCCGGTGGCCAAGAACTACATTTCCCAGCACCCCTCAGAAAATTGAGCCTCGCACCTTGCCGTAGGACGCCATTTTTTGCTCTGTTACATTACCGGTTTCGTGTTTATGGAGGGTTTTCCCGCCGTTTTGGGGGGTTTCCCCTCAATTTCGGGTTTTCAGCTCTCCATTTCAGAGTTCTTCCCCGCAATTTTGGGGTTCCTTCCCCTAATTTGGTGCTTCGCCCCCCCCCCACTTTTGGGGTTCCCCCTCCATTTTGGGGATTCCCCCCAATTCCAAGCCCCCCACAATTTTGGAGGCCCCCACCATCCTTTCTTGGCCTGCCACCCTAATATTAAGGTTCTTTCCCCCAACGCTGGGGTTCTCACCACATGTTTGAGGTTCCTTCCCTTAATTTGGGGCTTAGCTCCCCGGGATCTGGGGCTTTAACCCCAATTTTGGGGGTCCCCCCCAAGTTTGGGGATTCCTCCCCAGGTCTGGGGGGGGTCCACATTCAATTCTGGAATTTCACACTTCCATTTAAGTCTTCTTCCCCCCAATTTGGGGGTTCACCCACCCAATTTTGGGGGTTCCTCCCCTAATTTGGGGGGACCCGACCAATTTTGGGGGTCCCCCCCAATTGTAGAGTCCCCCACCCTCCTTTTTTGGGTTCCCCCCTAATATTAAAGAGTTCTTCTGCCCAATTTTGGGGGACCCCACAATTTGGCCGTTCCTTCCCCTAACTTTGGGCTTCAACCCTTCGATTTTGGGGGGGGCTCCCCCCCTCTTATTTTGGCCTTCCGCCCTAATATTAGGCCTAACCCCTAAGAACCTTGACCCCTAAGCCTATGGCAACCACGGATCTAACCCTAACCCCTACCCCAACAAACCCTAGAAACCCTAACCCTAAAAACCCTTGCAGCCCTAACCCGATAAAATTTACCACACTAAACCCCTGAAGACTGTTCTGGGGGGTCCACATTCAATTCTGGAATTTCACACTTCCATTTAAGTCTTCTTCCCCCCAATTTGGGGGTTCTCCCACCCAATTTTGGGGGTTCCTCCCCTAATTTGGGGGGGACACAACCGATTTTAGAGTCCCCCACCCTCCTTTTTTGGGTTCCCCCCTAATATTAAAAGTTCTTCCGCCCAATTTTGGGGGACCCCACAATTTGGCCGTTCCTTCCCCTAACTTGGGGCTTCAACCCTTCAATTTTGGGGGGGGCTCCCACCCTCTTATTTTGGCCTTCCGCCCTAATATTAGGCCTAACCCCTAAGAACCTTGACCCCTAAGCCTATGGCAACCACGGATCTAACCCTAACCCCTACCCCAACAAACCCTAGAAACCCTAACCCTAAAAACCCTTACAGCCCTAACCCGATAAAATTTACCACACTAAACCCCTGAAGACTGTTCTGGGGGGTCCACATTCAATTCTGGAATTTCACACTTCCATTTAAGTGTTCTGCCCCCCCAATATGGGGGTTCGCCCACCCAATTTTGGGGGTTCCTCCCCTAATTGGGGGGGACACAACCAATTTTGGGGGGGACACAACCAATTTGGGGGGGGACACAACCAATTTGGGGGGGTCCCCCCAATTTTAGAGTCCTCCACCCTCCTTTTTTGGGTTTCCCCCAATATTAAGAGCTCTTCCGCCCAATTTTGGGGGACCCCACAATTTTGACGTTTCTTCCCCTAAATTGGGGCTTCGACCCTTCAATTTTGGGGGGGGCTCCCCCCTTAGTTTGGCCTTCCACCCTAATATTGGGCCTTACCCCTAAGAACCCTGACCCCTAACACTACGGCTCCCACGGATCTAACCCTAACCCCTACCCCAAAAAACCCTAGAAACCCTAACCCTAAAAACCCTTACAGTCCTAACCCGATAAAATTTACCACACTAGAGCTACGCCTAAAAGCCCTAACCCTAAAAATTAAGACCCTCTAAACCCTAACCCAAAACGTAAAGATTCTCAAAGCCCTAACGCTGGAGACCCTAACCTTAAAAAAAAAAAAATAAGACCTTAAAACCCTAACCCTAAATACCTGACCATAACTAAAACCCTAAGACCCTAACCCTAAAAACCCTATCAACACTAAAACCACAAAATACTTTAAAACCTTAACACACTAACCCCCAAACCCTAACCCTTATAACTCCAACCCTAACAACCTTAAAATCCTAACCCTAAACCCTGGAAACCCTAACCCTGAAACCCAACCCTAGTGCCTTAGCCCTGAAACCTTAAAACCCTAACACCTTATTAGAAACACTCTGTAACCAATACCATAGGCTCAGGCAAGTATCTCAGTGAGGTAGCATTTTTATTCACGATTGCAATGGCAGGCGTCCCACAAGCCACCTACTAGTTCCATAACACAGTTTATATAATTTTTTTTTTCCTCTCGGTGACCAGGACCCTCCCCAGTTTCCCCATTGACTGGGTAATCCATGTTCACAATCTATCCAGTGCTTCACAGAAAATACACAGCTGCTGGCCTGTTACTAGTCAATTTTATTTTTTTTCTTGACTGTTTTCCTCTTTGAGGTGGTAATGTTTCTTACACCGTGATTTCCACCCAATTGCTCTAAGGATTCTGGTTGTCTGCATTTTACAAGGTTGTCTGTTAAGCTTTCTTATCACTGCAAGCATATATCAATACCACCTTCCTTCCCTCTAAACGATGTAACTCTGTGCAAAAACATTTTTATTCCCACAACCTTGATCCCCTTACCCTAAAATCCTTATTCTCTTTAACCCTAACAACTCTAACCACAACCCTAACCCTTCATATCAACCCCCCGACGCTAATGACACTGACTAATGATCCAAACCCCAAACCCCAGGCAACCAACAAAGAAACAGACACAAAGCTGAAAACTACAAAAAAGGCAAAACCCTGGATACAGACCCCAAATCACAAACACGCTACCAAAATGCTACAGAAAAGCCCCAGACGCAGGCCCCAAGCACTACAGCTAGGCCCCAGAAGCTCTAGACACATCCCAAAGCCAAAATGCGATCCCCAAACACTACAGAAAAGCCCCCAAACACCAGACACAGGCTGCAGAAGTCTACAAGCGGGCCCCAGCCACACCCGGATGCAGACCCCAACTGTCCACAAGCAGCTCCCAACCCACCCCCCCCATGAACTGGACCCCCCCCCCCCCACCACCCAGATGCATGCCCCAGGCCCCAGGCCTCAGCCCCAGCCCCCACACCCCAGACTCAGGCCCCAAAGGTGTACAACCAGCTCCCAACTGCCCCCCTCAAAGGGAGGCCCCAAAGCCTGCCAGAGGACCCTAGAGCGTACAAGCAGCTCCCAACCCCCCCGGCACAGGCCCCAACCCCCCCCCGGACACAGGCCCCAAAGGTGTACAAGCAACTCCCCATCCTCCCCAGAGGCACGCCCCAAAGGTGTACAAACAGCCCCAACCCCCCAAGACCCAGACCCCGACAGCGTAGAAGCAGCTCCCAACCCCATGCCCCCAAGGCACATGCCTCAACCCCTCCCCCAAGGCAGGCCCTAACAGTGTACAAGCAGCTCCCACCCCCCCCCCAGACGCAGGCCCCAAAGGTGTACAAGCAGGCCCCTACAGTATACAAGCAGCTCACAACCACCCCCCCAAAGGCAGGCCCCAACCCCCTCCAGATGCAAGCCCGAAAGGTTAAAACCAGCTCCAACCCCCCAACCCCCCCCGCCCCGCGCAGACGCAGGCCCCAAAGGTGTACAAGCAGTTCCCAACCCCTCCAAGGCAGGCCCCAAAAGTGTACAGGCAGGCCCCTACAGTGTAGAAACGCTCCAACCCCCCCCGCTTCCACCTCGAGGGAGGCCCTCCCCCCCCAGTATACACGAAGCTCCCAACCCCCTCTCAGAGGAATGCCTAAAAAAGTATACAAGCAGCTCCTAACACCCCCCCCCCCCCCAAAGAGGCAGTCCCCAAAGGTGTACAAGCAATCCCTCAAATCCCTTAGGTGTACAAGCAGGCCCTTCAAATCCCTTAGCCCCTGCGCCAGCTTTATTGATGGCAGAACAGTGCTCGGTTTGAACACGGAGAGGGAAAGCGAGGGGAAGGTGGCCGAAGCCGGCCGCAGTCTCTGAGCTCTCCTCCTCCTGATTGTTTTCTCTCAAAGCCATTTCTGTCTGTGTGCGGGCACCCGGAGCCGGCAGAAGTCCCCGTGAAGTCCTTCGGCAGGACGGAGGGCTGCGTGGGCTCCAGTGAGAGAGGGAGTTAGGAGAATCTTATCAAGTAGAGATAGAGCGCTGACGGCGTTAAACTAGGATGCTACTTAGCGTCTTTGCTAACTATGGTGCATTGTGCCAATTAACTAAAGCAAGAAGCCTTGGGCCCCTTACCAAGGTCAGTCTCCTAATAAGAGAGTGAGCCTGTCTTAAGAAACTGGGAGAAACTGGTCCTGCAGATGGACAAGAGCCAAGGAGCAACTGAGTCTGTGCAAAGACAAGAGGTCAACTAGCGGTGACGAGGAAGAGTCATCAATCTTCATGCCCACGACCTCCCGTGCTGCCCAGCGCTGAATAAACATACCTACTTTACAATCTCACTGATTGTGGAGTCCCTTTTCCGCAAGTCACTAGCAGCGGTTTCTTCCGCAGAGGTTTTCCCAGAGCCGCTTCAAAGCTTCCCTCGCGGAGCTGGGGCGTCGCAGGGGGTCGTCAAAGCACGCACACACACACACACACACACACACACACACACACACACACAGGCGTTGTTGTCCAAACAGAAAGTATTTACAACAAATTCGATAAGCGGTTTTCCTCTGCCAGCAGCAAATGCCTGAGGGCCCCTACAGCTTCACAAATCATAGCACAAAGAGCCTAAAGTTCCTCTAAAATTTAGGGAAATGATTCAAAATAGATCTGCTAGGGGAAAACGATCACTGGCGGCAGGGTACACAATACACGCGAGTCTCAGCTCTCCTCCGCAGGGTCATTGCCCACGCCCAAGTGCGACGCTGATGGCACCCGAACATTTGCTGTAGCAGGCAGCAGAGCCAGCAGCTCAGGGGAGCAATTTTAAAAACCAGGAGGCACTTAAACCAACCCTTAATTGACCCAGTTACTGCAGGAGAGTCCCGACTACTCGCCCTGGAGTCCTACTGTCACCAGCAAAAAGCACCAACCAAAGCTTGGGGGAACTTTGGTACAGCACAAGAGAAGGGAGTGGGGGTAGCGTAGCCGTATCGCAGAGCTGCTGCTTTTCACACCATTTTATCATCCCTGATAATTGAAAGTAAGGCCGGGTGGGCTGACCCCACCACCACCACTCCTGGCAGCATGTTTGGTCCACAACGCTAGAATAATTATTTTGCTCCCTCCCGTCCCTACAGCTTCATCATCTGAAAAGATTACAGTCAAAACAATGGCATACACAAATAAAAGTCAAGAGTTGACATAGTAACTCCGGGATTTGGGTATCAACTGTCCGAGAAATCAGAACACCCAGGCTTCACAATGTGCCCAACATCGAGCTGTGCCAAGGGGGGGCGGAAGGAAGAAGCTTTCCGTTTAAGCCTTCAGAGCATCGCTCCATCACTACGTCAATTCACAGCCACCACAGCGTGCCGATGGACATCTTTCTGTGCCAAAAGAAACAAGTGTTTTTTCCTCTTGATATCAAAGGTAGCCACCTATACTTACGGAACTATGCACAAGACCTTAACTCTGACCAGCAGGAAAACTTAGGACAACTGAGTGCAGATCCTGCCAATTTCTACCAGTTCCAACTGTGCTTTAAGTCTCATTGCAAAGCCTCAGTTAGAAAAAGGATCACCTCAGGGTATCCAACAAGAAGAAGAGTTGTTTTTTTTTGGTTTTTTTTTTTTTTTTTTTTTTTTTTTTTTTTTTTTTTAATATACCATAGGACTATGCAGTTCAATCATCAATCATCTTGGAAAGCTCAAGGAGGAGGTCATCCTCATCCTTCCCTGGGTCCAAGTCGAGCTCGGCTTCCAGTATGCCGTCTGAGAGTTCCCAAAGTAGCATCTCTAAATCCTCGTCCACAGATACGGGCGCGTTGCCTGTGGAACTCAGCCGGCGTGTCCTTGCTTCTTCTAGCTGGGAAGAAGCTGAAGTCGAGCTTGAGAACTCCATTGGCTCCACGGATTCTGCCTGGCTTCCAAGATGTGCTTGAGGTCTTGGCAGAGCAAGGAAGAGAACAATCAGTATATGCCATTTCTTAACGGGAAATCCCTTTTCTGCAAACCGGCTCTTAAAACCGTAGCCAACCCCTCCTGCACTTCAATCTTACCCAGGGATTGTTATTCAATTAACCCAGGGCTACATTTAGAGCCCAATATATTAGCAGGTACATTTTTCAGTTTGGGGGTTTCTCTGTGAAGCCAGAGCACCCGGAGTCTAGCAAAGATGGGAAACCAACATGGCCTCCCGGAAGCCCAGTGTCCGAGAACTACATCTCCCGGCATGCTCTGGGAAAACAATATGGACTCCCGGAAACCCGGTGGCCAAGAACTACATTTCCCAGCACCCCTCAGAAAATTGAGCCTCGCACCTTGCCGTAGGACGCCATTTTTTGCTCTGTTACATTACCGGTTTCGTGTTTATGGAGGGTTTTCCCGCCGTTTTGGGGGGTTTCCCCTCAATTTCGGGTTTTCAGCTCTCCATTTCAGAGTTCTTCCCCGCAATTTTGGGGTTCCTTCCCCTAATTTGGTGCTTCGCCCCCCCCCACTTTTGGGGTTCCCCCTCCATTTTGGGGATTCCCCCCAATTCCAAGCCCCCCACAATTTTGGAGGCCCCCACCATCCTTTCTTGGCCTGCCACCCTAATATTAAGGTTCATTCCCCCAACGCTGGGGTTCTCACCACATGTTTGAGGTTCCTTCCCTTAATTTGGGGCTTAGCTCCCCGGGATCTGGGGCTTTAACCCCAATTTTGGGGGTCCCCCCCAAGTTTGGGGATTCCTCCCCAGGTCTGGGGGGGGTCCACATTCAATTCTGGAATTTCACACTTCCATTTAAGTCTTCTTCCCCCCAATTTGGGGGTTCACCCACCCAATTTTGGGGGTTCCTCCCCTAATTTGGGGGGACCCGACCAATTTTGGGGGTCCCCCCCAATTGTAGAGTCCCCCACCCTCCTTTTTTGGGTTCCCCCCTAATATTAAAGAGTTCTTCTGCCCAATTTTGGGGGACCCCACAATTTGGCCGTTCCTTCCCCTAACTTTGGGCTTCAACCCTTCGATTTTGGGGGGGGCTCCCCCCCTCTTATTTTGGCCTTCCGCCCTAATATTAGGCCTAACCCCTAAGAACCTTGACCCCTAAGCCTATGGCAACCACGGATCTAACCCTAACCCCTACCCCAACAAACCCTAGAAACCCTAACCCTAAAAACCCTTGCAGCCCTAACCCGATAAAATTTACCACACTAAACCCCTGAAGACTGTTCTGGGGGGTCCACATTCAATTCTGGAATTTCACACTTCCATTTAAGTCTTCTTCCCCCCAATTTGGGGGTTCTCCCACCCAATTTTGGGGGTTCCTCCCCTAATTTGGGGGGGACACAACCGATTTTAGAGTCCCCCACCCTCCTTTTTTGGGTTCCCCCCTAATATTAAAAGTTCTTCCGCCCAATTTTGGGGGACCCCACAATTTTGACGTTCCTTCCCCTAACTTGGGGCTTCAACCCTTCAATTTTGGGGGGGGCTCCCACCCTCTTATTTTGGCCTTCCGCCCTAATATTAGGCCTAACCCCTAAGAACCTTGACCCCTAAGCCTATGGCAACCACGGATCTAACCCTAACCCCTACCCCAACAAACCCTAGAAACCCTAACCCTAAAAACCCTTACAGCCCTAACCCGATAAAATTTACCACACTAAACCCCTGAAGACTGTTCTGGGGGGTCCACATTCAATTCTGGAATTTCACACTTCCATTTAAGTGTTCTGCCCCCCCAATATGGGGGTTCGCCCACCCAATTTTGGGGGTTCCTCCCCTAATTGGGGGGGACACAACCAATTTTGGGGGGGACACAACCAATTTGGGGGGGACACAACCAATTTGGGGGGGTCCCCCCAATTTTAGAGTCCTCCACCCTCCTTTTTTGGGTTTCCCCCAATATTAAGAGCTCTTCCGCCCAATTTTGGGGGACCCCACAATTTTGACATTTCTTCCCCTAAATTGGGGCTTCGACCCTTCAATTTTGGGGGGGGCTCCCCCCTTAGTTTGGCCTTCCACCCTAATATTGGGCCTTACCCCTAAGAACCCTGACCCCTAACACTACGGCTCCCACGGATCTAACCCTAACCCCTACCCCAAAAAACCCTAGAAACCCTAACCCTAAAAACCCTTACAGTCCTAACCCGATAAAATTTACCACACTAGACCTACGCCTAAAAGCCCTAACCCTAAAAATTAAGACCCTCTAAACCCTAACCCAAAACGTAAAGATTCTCAAAGCCCTAACGCTGGAGACCCTAACCTTAAAAAAAAAAAAATAAGACCTTAAAACCCTAACCCTAAATACCTGACCATAACTAAAACCCTAAGACCCTAACCCTAAAAACCCTATCAACACTAAAACCACAAAATACTTTAAAACCTTAACACACTAACCCCCAAACCCTAACCCTTATAACTCCAACCCTAACAACCTTAAAATCCTAACCCTAAACCCTGGAAACCCTAACCCTGAAACCCAACCCTAGTGCCTTAGCCCTGAAACCTTAAAACCCTAACACCTTATTAGAAACACTCTGTAACCAATACCATAGGCTCAGGCAAGTATCTCAGTGAGGTAGCATTTTTATTCACGATTGCAATGGCAGGCGTCCCACAAGCCACCTACTAGTTCCATAACACAGTTTATATAATTTTTTTTTTCCTCTCGGTGACCAGGACCCTCCCCAGTTTCCCCATTGACTGGGTAATCCATGTTCACAATCTATCCAGTGCTTCACAGAAAATACACAGCTGCTGGCCTGTTACTAGTCAATTTTATTTTTTTTCTTGACTGTTTTCCTCTTTGAGGTGGTAATGTTTCTTACACCGTGATTTCCACCCAATTGCTCTAAGGATTCTGGTTGTCTGCATTTTACAAGGTTGTCTGTTAAGCTTTCTTATCACTGCAAGCATATATCAATACCACCTTCCTTCCCTCTAAACGATGTAACTCTGTGCAAAAACATTTTTATTCCCACAACCTTGATCCCCTTACCCTAAAATCCTTATTCTCTTTAACCCTAACAACTCTAACCACAACCCTAACCCTTCATATCAACCCCCCGACGCTAATGACACTGACTAATGATCCAAACCCCAAACCCCAGGCAACCAACAAAGAAACAGACACAAAGCTGAAAACTACAAAAAAGGCAAAACCCTGGATACAGACCCCAAATCACAAACACGCTACCAAAATGCTACAGAAAAGCCCCAGACGCAGGCCCCAAGCACTACAGCTAGGCCCCAGAAGCTCTAGACACATCCCAAAGCCAAAATGCGATCCCCAAACACTACAGAAAAGCCCCCAAACACCAGACACAGGCTGCAGAAGTCTACAAGCGGGCCCCAGCCACACCCGGATGCAGACCCCAACTGTCCACAAGCAGCTCCCAACCCACCCCCCCCATGAACTGGACCCCCCCCCCCCCACCACCCAGATGCATGCCCCAGGCCCCAGGCCTCAGCCCCAGCCCCCACACCCCAGACTCAGGCCCCAAAGGTGTACAACCAGCTCCCAACTGCCCCCCTCAAAGGGAGGCCCCAAAGCCTGCCAGAGGACCCTAGAGCGTACAAGCAGCTCCCAACCCCCCCGGCACAGGCCCCAACCCCCCCCCGGACACAGGCCCCAAAGGTGTACAAGCAACTCCCCATCCTCCCCAGAGGCACGCCCCAAAGGTGTACAAACAGCCCCAACCCCCCAAGACCCAGACCCCGACAGCGTAGAAGCAGCTCCCAACCCCATGCCCCCAAGGCACATGCCTCAACCCCTCCCCCAAGGCAGGCCCTAACAGTGTACAAGCAGCTCCCACCCCCCCCCCAGACGCAGGCCCCAAAGGTGTACAAGCAGGCCCCTACAGTATACAAGCAGCTCACAACCACCCCCCCAAAGGCAGGCCCCAACCCCCTCCAGATGCAAGCCCGAAAGGTTAAAACCAGCTCCAACCCCCCAACCCCCCCCGCCCCGCGCAGACGCAGGCCCCAAAGGTGTACAAGCAGTTCCCAACCCCTCCAAGGCAGGCCCCAAAAGTGTACAGGCAGGCCCCTACAGTGTAGAAACGCTCCAACCCCCCCCGCTTCCACCTCGAGGGAGGCCCTCCCCCCCCAGTATACACGAAGCTCCCAACCCCCTCTCAGAGGAATGCCTAAAAAAGTATACAAGCAGCTCCTAACACCCCCCCCCCCCCAAAGAGGCAGTCCCCAAAGGTGTACAAGCAATCCCTCAAATCCCTTAGGTGTACAAGCAGGCCCTTCAAATCCCTTAGCCCCTGCGCCAGCTTTATTGATGGCAGAACAGTGCTCGGTTTGAACACGGAGAGGGAAAGCGAGGGGAAGGTGGCCGAAGCCGGCCGCAGTCTCTGAGCTCTCCTCCTCCTGATTGTTTTCTCTCAAAGCCATTTCTGTCTGTGTGCGGGCACCCGGAGCCGGCAGAAGTCCCCGTGAAGTCCTTCGGCAGGACGGAGGGCTGCGTGGGCTCCAGTGAGAGAGGGAGTTAGGAGAATCTTATCAAGTAGAGATAGAGCGCTGACGGCGTTAAACTAGGATGCTACTTAGCGTCTTTGCTAACTATGGTGCATTGTGCCAATTAACTAAAGCAAGAAGCCTTGGGCCCCTTACCAAGGTCAGTCTCCTAATAAGAGAGTGAGCCTGTCTTAAGAAACTGGGAGAAACTGGTCCTGCAGATGGACAAGAGCCAAGGAGCAACTGAGTCTGTGCAAAGACAAGAGGTCAACTAGCGGTGACGAGGAAGAGTCATCAATCTTCATGCCCACGACCTCCCGTGCTGCCCAGCGCTGAATAAACATACCTACTTTACAATCTCACTGATTGTGGAGTCCCTTTTCCGCAAGTCACTAGCAGCGGTTTCTTCCGCAGAGGTTTTCCCAGAGCCGCTTCAAAGCTTCCCTCGCGGAGCTGGGGCGTCGCAGGGGGTCGTCAAAGCACGCACACACACACACACACACACACACACACACACACACACAGGCGTTGTTGTCCAAACAGAAAGTATTTACAACAAATTCGATAAGCGGTTTTCCTCTGCCAGCAGCAAATGCCTGAGGGCCCCTACAGCTTCACAAATCATAGCACAAAGAGCCTAAAGTTCCTCTAAAATTTAGGGAAATGATTCAAAATAGATCTGCTAGGGGAAAACGATCACTGGCGGCAGGGTACACAATACACGCGAGTCTCAGCTCTCCTCCGCAGGGTCATTGCCCACGCCCAAGTGCGACGCTGATGGCACCCGAACATTTGCTGTAGCAGGCAGCAGAGCCAGCAGCTCAGGGGAGCAATTTTAAAAACCAGGAGGCACTTAAACCAACCCTTAATTGACCCAGTTACTGCAGGAGAGTCCCGACTACTCGCCCTGGAGTCCTACTGTCACCAGCAAAAAGCACCAACCAAAGCTTGGGGGAACTTTGGTACAGCACAAGAGAAGGGAGTGGGGGTAGCGTAGCCGTATCGCAGAGCTGCTGCTTTTCACACCATTTTATCATCCCTGATAATTGAAAGTAAGGCCGGGTGGGCTGACCCCACCACCACCACTCCTGGCAGCATGTTTGGTCCACAACGCTAGAATAATTATTTTGCTCCCTCCCGTCCCTACAGCTTCATCATCTGAAAAGATTACAGTCAAAACAATGGCATACACAAATAAAAGTCAAGAGTTGACATAGTAACTCCGGGATTTGGGTATCAACTGTCCGAGAAATCAGAACACCCAGGCTTCACAATGTGCCCAACATCGAGCTGTGCCAAGGGGGGGCGGAAGGAAGAAGCTTTCCGTTTAAGCCTTCAGAGCATCGCTCCATCACTACGTCAATTCACAGCCACCACAGCGTGCCGATGGACATCTTTCTGTGCCAAAAGAAACAAGTGTTTTGTCCTCTTGATATCAAAGGTAGCCACCTATACTTACGGAACTATGCACAAGACCTTAACTCTGACCAGCAGGAAAACTTAGGACAACTGAGTGCAGATCCTGCCAATTTCTACCAGTTCCAACTGTGCTTTAAGTCTCATTGCAAAGCCTCAGTTAGAAAAAGGATCACCTCAGGGTATCCAACAAGAAGAAGAGTTGTTTTTTTTTTTTTTTTTTTTTTTTTTTTTTTTTAATATACCATAGGACTATGCAGTTCAATCATCAATCATCTTGGAAAGCTCAAGGAGGAGGTCATCCTCATCCTTCCCTGGGTCCAAGTCGAGCTCGGCTTCCAGTATGCCGTCTGAGAGTTCCCAAAGTAGCATCTCTAAATCCTCGTCCACAGATACGGGCGCGTTGCCTGTGGAACTCAGCCGGCGTGTCCTTGCTTCTTCTAGCTGGGAAGAAGCTGAAGTCGAGCTTGAGAACTCCATTGGCTCCACGGATTCTGCCTGGCTTCCAAGATGTGCTTGAGGTCTTGGCAGAGCAAGGAAGAGAACAATCAGTATATGCCATTTCTTAACGGGAAATCCCTTTTCTGCAAACCGGCTCTTAAAACCGTAGCCAACCCCTCCTGCACTTCAATCTTACCCAGGGATTGTTATTCAATTAACCCAGGGCTACATTTAGAGCCCAATATATTAGCAGGTACATTTTTCAGTTTGGGGGTTTCTCTGTGAAGCCAGAGCACCCGGAGTCTAGCAAAGATGGGAAACCAACATGGCCTCCCGGAAGCCCAGTGTCCGAGAACTACATCTCCCGGCATGCTCTGGGAAAACAATATGGACTCCCGGAAACCCGGTGGCCAAGAACTACATTTCCCAGCACCCCTCAGAAAATTGAGCCTCGCACCTTGCCGTAGGACGCCATTTTTTGCTCTGTTACATTACCGGTTTCGTGTTTATGGAGGGTTTTCCCGCCGTTTTGGGGGGTTTCCCCTCAATTTCGGGTTTTCAGCTCTCCATTTCAGAGTTCTTCCCCGCAATTTTGGGGTTCCTTCCCCTAATTTGGTGCTTCGCCCCCCCCCCACTTTTGGGGTTCCCCCTCCATTTTGGGGATTCCCCCCAATTCCAAGCCCCCCACAATTTTGGAGGCCCCCACCATCCTTTCTTGGCCTGCCACCCTAATATTAAGGTTCATTCCCCCAACGCTGGGGTTCTCACCACATGTTTGAGGTTCCTTCCCTTAATTTGGGGCTTAGCTCCCCGGGATCTGGGGCTTTAACCCCAATTTTGGGGGTCCCCCCCAAGTTTGGGGATTCCTCCCCAGGTCTGGGGGGGGTCCACATTCAATTCTGGAATTTCACACTTCCATTTAAGTCTTCTTCCCCCCAATTTGGGGGTTCACCCACCCAATTTTGGGGGTTCCTCCCCTAATTTGGGGGGACCCGACCAATTTTGGGGGTCCCCCCCAATTGTAGAGTCCCCCACCCTCCTTTTTTGGGTTCCCCCCTAATATTAAAGAGTTCTTCTGCCCAATTTTGGGGGACCCCACAATTTGGCCGTTCCTTCCCCTAACTTTGGGCTTCAACCCTTCGATTTTGGGGGGGGCTCCCCCCCTCTTATTTTGGCCTTCCGCCCTAATATTAGGCCTAACCCCTAAGAACCTTGACCCCTAAGCCTATGGCAACCACGGATCTAACCCTAACCCCTACCCCAACAAACCCTAGAAACCCTAACCCTAAAAACCCTTGCAGCCCTAACCCGATAAAATTTACCACACTAAACCCCTGAAGACTGTTCTGGGGGGTCCACATTCAATTCTGGAATTTCACACTTCCATTTAAGTCTTCTTCCCCCCAATTTGGGGGTTCTCCCACCCAATTTTGGGGGTTCCTCCCCTAATTTGGGGGGGACACAACCGATTTTAGAGTCCCCCACCCTCCTTTTTTGGGTTCCCCCCTAATATTAAAAGTTCTTCCGCCCAATTTTGGGGGACCCCACAATTTGGCCGTTCCTTCCCCTAACTTGGGGCTTCAACCCTTCAATTTTGGGGGGGGCTCCCACCCTCTTATTTTGGCCTTCCGCCCTAATATTAGGCCTAACCCCTAAGAACCTTGACCCCTAAGCCTATGGCAACCACGGATCTAACCCTAACCCCTACCCCAACAAACCCTAGAAACCCTAACCCTAAAAACCCTTACAGCCCTAACCCGATAAAATTTACCACACTAAACCCCTGAAGACTGTTCTGGGGGGTCCACATTCAATTCTGGAATTTCACACTTCCATTTAAGTGTTCTGCCCCCCCAATATGGGGGTTCGCCCACCCAATTTTGGGGGTTCCTCCCCTAATTGGGGGGGACACAACCAATTTTGGGGGGGACACAACCAATTTGGGGGGGACACAACCAATTTGGGGGGGTCCCCCCAATTTTAGAGTCCTCCACCCTCCTTTTTTGGCCTTCTCCCCAATATTAAGAGCTCTTCCGCCCAATTTTGGGGGACCCCACAATTTTGACGTTTCTTCCCCTAAATTGGGGCTTCGACCCTTCAATTTTGGGGGGGGCTCCCCCCTTAGTTTGGCCTTCCACCCTAATATTGGGCCTTACCCCTAAGAACCCTGACCCCTAACACTACGGCTCCCACGGATCTAACCCTAACCCCTACCCCAAAAAACCCTAGAAACCCTAACCCTAAAAACCCTTACAGTCCTAACCCGATAAAATTTACCACACTAGACCTACGCCTAAAAGCCCTAACCCTAAAAATTAAGACCCTCTAAACCCTAACCCAAAACGTAAAGATTCTCAAAGCCCTAACGCTGGAGACCCTAACCTTAAAAAAAAAAAAATAAGACCTTAAAACCCTAACCCTAAATACCTGACCATAACTAAAACCCTAAGACCCTAACCCTAAAAACCCTATCAACACTAAAACCACAAAATACTTTAAAACCTTAACACACTAACCCCCAAACCCTAACCCTTATAACTCCAACCCTAACAACCTTAAAATCCTAACCCTAAACCCTGGAAACCCTAACCCTGAAACCCAACCCTAGTGCCTTAGCCCTGAAACCTTAAAACCCTAACACCTTATTAGAAACACTCTGTAACCAATACCATAGGCTCAGGCAAGTATCTCAGTGAGGTAGCATTTTTATTCACGATTGCAATGGCAGGCGTCCCACAAGCCACCTACTAGTTCCATAACACAGTTTATATAATTTTTTTTTTCCTCTCGGTGACCAGGACCCTCCCCAGTTTCCCCATTGACTGGGTAATCCATGTTCACAATCTATCCAGTGCTTCACAGAAAATACACAGCTGCTGGCCTGTTACTAGTCAATTTTATTTTTTTTCTTGACTGTTTTCCTCTTTGAGGTGGTAATGTTTCTTACACCGTGATTTCCACCCAATTGCTCTAAGGATTCTGGTTGTCTGCATTTTACAAGGTTGTCTGTTAAGCTTTCTTATCACTGCAAGCATATATCAATACCACCTTCCTTCCCTCTAAACGATGTAACTCTGTGCAAAAACATTTTTATTCCCACAACCTTGATCCCCTTACCCTAAAATCCTTATTCTCTTTAACCCTAACAACTCTAACCACAACCCTAACCCTTCATATCAACCCCCCGACGCTAATGACACTGACTAATGATCCAAACCCCAAACCCCAGGCAACCAACAAAGAAACAGACACAAAGCTGAAAACTACAAAAAAGGCAAAACCCTGGATACAGACCCCAAATCACAAACACGCTACCAAAATGCTACAGAAAAGCCCCAGACGCAGGCCCCAAGCACTACAGCTAGGCCCCAGAAGCTCTAGACACATCCCAAAGCCAAAATGCGATCCCCAAACACTACAGAAAAGCCCCCAAACACCAGACACAGGCTGCAGAAGTCTACAAGCGGGCCCCAGCCACACCCGGATGCAGACCCCAACTGTCCACAAGCAGCTCCCAACCCACCCCCCCCATGAACTGGACCCCCCCCCCCCCACCACCCAGATGCATGCCCCAGGCCCCAGGCCCCAGCCCCAGCCCCCACACCCCAGACTCAGGCCCCAAAGGTGTACAACCAGCTCCCAACTGCCCCCCTCAAAGGGAGGCCCCAAAGCCTGCCAGAGGACCCTAGAGCGTACAAGCAGCTCCCAACCCCCCCGGCACAGGCCCCAACCCCCCCCCGGACACAGGCCCCAAAGGTGTACAAGCAACTCCCCATCCTCCCCAGAGGCACGCCCCAAAGGTGTACAAACAGCCCCAACCCCCCAAGACCCAGACCCCGACAGCGTAGAAGCAGCTCCCAACCCCATGCCCCCAAGGCACATGCCTCAACCCCTCCCCCAAGGCAGGCCCTAACAGTGTACAAGCAGCTCCCACCCCCCCCCCAGACGCAGGCCCCAAAGGTGTACAAGCAGGCCCCTACAGTATACAAGCAGCTCACAACCACCCCCCCAAAGGCAGGCCCCAACCCCCTCCAGATGCAAGCCCGAAAGGTTAAAACCAGCTCCAACCCCCCAACCCCCCCCGCCCCGCGCAGACGCAGGCCCCAAAGGTGTACAAGCAGTTCCCAACCCCTCCAAGGCAGGCCCCAAAAGTGTACAGGCAGGCCCCTACAGTGTAGAAACGCTCCAACCCCCCCCGCTTCCACCTCGAGGGAGGCCCTCCCCCCCCAGTATACACGAAGCTCCCAACCCCCTCTCAGAGGAATGCCTAAAAAAGTATACAAGCAGCTCCTAACACCCCCCCCCCCCCCAAAGAGGCAGTCCCCAAAGGTGTACAAGCAATCCCTCAAATCCCTTAGGTGTACAAGCAGGCCCTTCAAATCCCTTAGCCCCTGCGCCAGCTTTATTGATGGCAGAACAGTGCTCGGTTTGAACACGGAGAGGGAAAGCGAGGGGAAGGTGGCCGAAGCCGGCCGCAGTCTCTGAGCTCTCCTCCTCCTGATTGTTTTCTCTCAAAGCCATTTCTGTCTGTGTGCGGGCACCCGGAGCCGGCAGAAGTCCCCGTGAAGTCCTTCGGCAGGACGGAGGGCTGCGTGGGCTCCAGTGAGAGAGGGAGTTAGGAGAATCTTATCAAGTAGAGATAGAGCGCTGACGGCGTTAAACTAGGATGCTACTTAGCGTCTTTGCTAACTATGGTGCATTGTGCCAATTAACTAAAGCAAGAAGCCTTGGGCCCCTTACCAAGGTCAGTCTCCTAATAAGAGAGTGAGCCTGTCTTAAGAAACTGGGAGAAACTGGTCCTGCAGATGGACAAGAGCCAAGGAGCAACTGAGTCTGTGCAAAGACAAGAGGTCAACTAGCGGTGACGAGGAAGAGTCATCAATCTTCATGCCCACGACCTCCCGTGCTGCCCAGCGCTGAATAAACATACCTACTTTACAATCTCACTGATTGTGGAGTCCCTTTTCCGCAAGTCACTAGCAGCGGTTTCTTCCGCAGAGGTTTTCCCAGAGCCGCTTCAAAGCTTCCCTCGCGGAGCTGGGGCGTCGCAGGGGGTCGTCAAAGCACGCACACACACACACACACACACACACACACACACACACACAGGCGTTGTTGTCCAAACAGAAAGTATTTACAACAAATTCGATAAGCGGTTTTCCTCTGCCAGCAGCAAATGCCTGAGGGCCCCTACAGCTTCACAAATCATAGCACAAAGAGCCTAAAGTTCCTCTAAAATTTAGGGAAATGATTCAAAATAGATCTGCTAGGGGAAAACGATCACTGGCGGCAGGGTACACAATACACGCGAGTCTCAGCTCTCCTCCGCAGGGTCATTGCCCACGCCCAAGTGCGACGCTGATGGCACCCGAACATTTGCTGTAGCAGGCAGCAGAGCCAGCAGCTCAGGGGAGCAATTTTAAAAACCAGGAGGCACTTAAACCAACCCTTAATTGACCCAGTTACTGCAGGAGAGTCCCGACTACTCGCCCTGGAGTCCTACTGTCACCAGCAAAAAGCACCAACCAAAGCTTGGGGGAACTTTGGTACAGCACAAGAGAAGGGAGTGGGGGTAGCGTAGCCGTATCGCAGAGCTGCTGCTTTTCACACCATTTTATCATCCCTGATAATTGAAAGTAAGGCCGGGTGGGCTGACCCCACCACCACCACTCCTGGCAGCATGTTTGGTCCACAACGCTAGAATAATTATTTTGCTCCCTCCCGTCCCTACAGCTTCATCATCTGAAAAGATTACAGTCAAAACAATGGCATACACAAATAAAAGTCAAGAGTTGACATAGTAACTCCGGGATTTGGGTATCAACTGTCCGAGAAATCAGAACACCCAGGCTTCACAATGTGCCCAACATCGAGCTGTGCCAAGGGGGGGCGGAAGGAAGAAGCTTTCCGTTTAAGCCTTCAGAGCATCGCTCCATCACTACGTCAATTCACAGCCACCACAGCGTGCCGATGGACATCTTTCTGTGCCAAAAGAAACAAGTGTTTTTTCCTCTTGATATCAAAGGTAGCCACCTATACTTACGGAACTATGCACAAGACCTTAACTCTGACCAGCAGGAAAACTTAGGACAACTGAGTGCAGATCCTGCCAATTTCTACCAGTTCCAACTGTGCTTTAAGTCTCATTGCAAAGCCTCAGTTAGAAAAAGGATCACCTCAGGGTATCCAACAAGAAGAAGAGTTGTTTTTTTTTGGTTTTTTTTTTTTTTTTTTTTTTTTTTTTTTTTTTTTTTAATATACCATAGGACTATGCAGTTCAATCATCAATCATCTTGGAAAGCTCAAGGAGGAGGTCATCCTCATCCTTCCCTGGGTCCAAGTCGAGCTCGGCTTCCAGTATGCCGTCTGAGAGTTCCCAAAGTAGCATCTCTAAATCCTCGTCCACAGATACGGGCGCGTTGCCTGTGGAACTCAGCCGGCGTGTCCTTGCTTCTTCTAGCTGGGAAGAAGCTGAAGTCGAGCTTGAGAACTCCATTGGCTCCACGGATTCTGCCTGGCTTCCAAGATGTGCTTGAGGTCTTGGCAGAGCAAGGAAGAGAACAATCAGTATATGCCATTTCTTAACGGGAAATCCCTTTTCTGCAAACCGGCTCTTAAAACCGTAGCCAACCCCTCCTGCACTTCAATCTTACCCAGGGATTGTTATTCAATTAACCCAGGGCTACATTTAGAGCCCAATATATTAGCAGGTACATTTTTCAGTTTGGGGGTTTCTCTGTGAAGCCAGAGCACCCGGAGTCTAGCAAAGATGGGAAACCAACATGGCCTCCCGGAAGCCCAGTGTCCGAGAACTACATCTCCCGGCATGCTCTGGGAAAACAATATGGACTCCCGGAAACCCGGTGGCCAAGAACTACATTTCCCAGCACCCCTCAGAAAATTGAGCCTCGCACCTTGCCGTAGGACGCCATTTTTTGCTCTGTTACATTACCGGTTTCGTGTTTATGGAGGGTTTTCCCGCCGTTTTGGGGGGTTTCCCCTCAATTTCGGGTTTTCAGCTCTCCATTTCAGAGTTCTTCCCCGCAATTTTGGGGTTCCTTCCCCTAATTTGGTGCTTCGCCCCCCCCCACTTTTGGGGTTCCCCCTCCATTTTGGGGATTCCCCCCAATTCCAAGCCCCCCACAATTTTGGAGGCCCCCACCATCCTTTCTTGGCCTGCCACCCTAATATTAAGGTTCATTCCCCCAACGCTGGGGTTCTCACCACATGTTTGAGGTTCCTTCCCTTAATTTGGGGCTTAGCTCCCCGGGATCTGGGGCTTTAACCCCAATTTTGGGGGTCCCCCCCAAGTTTGGGGATTCCTCCCCAGGTCTGGGGGGGGTCCACATTCAAT
Organism: Anser anser; assembly: GCF_964211835.1. Classification (NCBI taxonomy): domain Eukaryota; kingdom Metazoa; phylum Chordata; class Aves; order Anseriformes; family Anatidae; genus Anser; species Anser anser. Next base: position 199,013 of record NW_028153645.1, read on the forward strand.
TCTGGAATTTCACACTTCCATTTAAGTCTTCTTCCCCCCAATTTGGGGGTTCACCCACCCAATTTTGGGGGTTCCTCCCCTAATTTGGGGGGACCCGACCAATTTTGGGGGTCCCCCCCAATTGTAGAGTCCCCCACCCTCCTTTTTTGGGTTCCCCCCTAATATTAAAGAGTTCTTCTGCCCAATTTTGGGGGACCCCACAATTTGGCCGTTCCTTCCCCTAACTTTGGGCTTCAACCCTTCGATTTTGGGGGGGGCTCCCCCCCTCTTATTTTGGCCTTCCGCCCTAATATTAGGCCTAACCCCTAAGAACCTTGACCCCTAAGCCTATGGCAACCACGGATCTAACCCTAACCCCTACCCCAACAAACCCTAGAAACCCTAACCCTAAAAACCCTTGCAGCCCTAACCCGATAAAATTTACCACACTAAACCCCTGAAGACTGTTCTGGGGGGTCCACATTCAATTCTGGAATTTCACACTTCCATTTAAGTCTTCTTCCCCCCAATTTGGGGGTTCTCCCACCCAATTTTGGGGGTTCCTCCCCTAATTTGGGGGGGACACAACCGATTTTAGAGTCCCCCACCCTCCTTTTTTGGGTTCCCCCCTAATATTAAAAGTTCTTCCGCCCAATTTTGGGGGACCCCACAATTTTGACGTTCCTTCCCCTAACTTGGGGCTTCAACCCTTCAATTTTGGGGGGGGCTCCCACCCTCTTATTTTGGCCTTCCGCCCTAATATTAGGCCTAACCCCTAAGAACCTTGACCCCTAAGCCTATGGCAACCACGGATCTAACCCTAACCCCTACCCCAACAAACCCTAGAAACCCTAACCCTAAAAACCCTTACAGCCCTAACCCGATAAAATTTACCACACTAAACCCCTGAAGACTGTTCTGGGGGGTCCACATTCAATTCTGGAATTTCACACTTCCATTTAAGTGTTCTGCCCCCCCAATATGGGGGTTCGCCCACCCAATTTTGGGGGTTCCTCCCCTAATTGGGGGGGACACAACCAATTTTGGGGGGGACACAACCAATTTGGGGGGGACACAACCAATTTGGGGGGGTCCCCCCAATTTTAGAGTCCTCCACCCTCCTTTTTTGGGTTTCCCCCAATATTAAGAGCTCTTCCGCCCAATTTTGGGGGACCCCACAATTTTGACATTTCTTCCCCTAAATTGGGGCTTCGACCCTTCAATTTTGGGGGGGGCTCCCCCCTTAGTTTGGCCTTCCACCCTAATATTGGGCCTTACCCCTAAGAACCCTGACCCCTAACACTACGGCTCCCACGGATCTAACCCTAACCCCTACCCCAAAAAACCCTAGAAACCCTAACCCTAAAAACCCTTACAGTCCTAACCCGATAAAATTTACCACACTAGACCTACGCCTAAAAGCCCTAACCCTAAAAATTAAGACCCTCTAAACCCTAACCCAAAACGTAAAGATTCTCAAAGCCCTAACGCTGGAGACCCTAACCTTAAAAAAAAAAAAATAAGACCTTAAAACCCTAACCCTAAATACCTGACCATAACTAAAACCCTAAGACCCTAACCCTAAAAACCCTATCAACACTAAAACCACAAAATACTTTAAAACCTTAACACACTAACCCCCAAACCCTAACCCTTATAACTCCAACCCTAACAACCTTAAAATCCTAACCCTAAACCCTGGAAACCCTAACCCTGAAACCCAACCCTAGTGCCTTAGCCCTGAAACCTTAAAACCCTAACACCTTATTAGAAACACTCTGTAACCAATACCATAGGCTCAGGCAAGTATCTCAGTGAGGTAGCATTTTTATTCACGATTGCAATGGCAGGCGTCCCACAAGCCACCTACTAGTTCCATAACACAGTTTATATAATTTTTTTTTTCCTCTCGGTGACCAGGACCCTCCCCAGTTTCCCCATTGACTGGGTAATCCATGTTCACAATCTATCCAGTGCTTCACAGAAAATACACAGCTGCTGGCCTGTTACTAGTCAATTTTATTTTTTTTCTTGACTGTTTTCCTCTTTGAGGTGGTAATGTTTCTTACACCGTGATTTCCACCCAATTGCTCTAAGGATTCTGGTTGTCTGCATTTTACAAGGTTGTCTGTTAAGCTTTCTTATCACTGCAAGCATATATCAATACCACCTTCCTTCCCTCTAAACGATGTAACTCTGTGCAAAAACATTTTTATTCCCACAACCTTGATCCCCTTACCCTAAAATCCTTATTCTCTTTAACCCTAACAACTCTAACCACAACCCTAACCCTTCATATCAACCCCCCGACGCTAATGACACTGACTAATGATCCAAACCCCAAACCCCAGGCAACCAACAAAGAAACAGACACAAAGCTGAAAACTACAAAAAAGGCAAAACCCTGGATACAGACCCCAAATCACAAACACGCTACCAAAATGCTACAGAAAAGCCCCAGACGCAGGCCCCAAGCACTACAGCTAGGCCCCAGAAGCTCTAGACACATCCCAAAGCCAAAATGCGATCCCCAAACACTACAGAAAAGCCCCCAAACACCAGACACAGGCTGCAGAAGTCTACAAGCGGGCCCCAGCCACACCCGGATGCAGACCCCAACTGTCCACAAGCAGCTCCCAACCCACCCCCCCCATGAACTGGACCCCCCCCCCCCCACCACCCAGATGCATGCCCCAGGCCCCAGGCCTCAGCCCCAGCCCCCACACCCCAGACTCAGGCCCCAAAGGTGTACAACCAGCTCCCAACTGCCCCCCTCAAAGGGAGGCCCCAAAGCCTGCCAGAGGACCCTAGAGCGTACAAGCAGCTCCCAACCCCCCCGGCACAGGCCCCAACCCCCCCCCGGACACAGGCCCCAAAGGTGTACAAGCAACTCCCCATCCTCCCCAGAGGCACGCCCCAAAGGTGTACAAACAGCCCCAACCCCCCAAGACCCAGACCCCGACAGCGTAGAAGCAGCTCCCAACCCCATGCCCCCAAGGCACATGCCTCAACCCCTCCCCCAAGGCAGGCCCTAACAGTGTACAAGCAGCTCCCACCCCCCCCCCAGACGCAGGCCCCAAAGGTGTACAAGCAGGCCCCTACAGTATACAAGCAGCTCACAACCACCCCCCCAAAGGCAGGCCCCAACCCCCTCCAGATGCAAGCCCGAAAGGTTAAAACCAGCTCCAACCCCCCAACCCCCCCCGCCCCGCGCAGACGCAGGCCCCAAAGGTGTACAAGCAGTTCCCAACCCCTCCAAGGCAGGCCCCAAAAGTGTACAGGCAGGCCCCTACAGTGTAGAAACGCTCCAACCCCCCCCGCTTCCACCTCGAGGGAGGCCCTCCCCCCCCAGTATACACGAAGCTCCCAACCCCCTCTCAGAGGAATGCCTAAAAAAGTATACAAGCAGCTCCTAACACCCCCCCCCCCCCAAAGAGGCAGTCCCCAAAGGTGTACAAGCAATCCCTCAAATCCCTTAGGTGTACAAGCAGGCCCTTCAAATCCCTTAGCCCCTGCGCCAGCTTTATTGATGGCAGAACAGTGCTCGGTTTGAACACGGAGAGGGAAAGCGAGGGGAAGGTGGCCGAAGCCGGCCGCAGTCTCTGAGCTCTCCTCCTCCTGATTGTTTTCTCTCAAAGCCATTTCTGTCTGTGTGCGGGCACCCGGAGCCGGCAGAAGTCCCCGTGAAGTCCTTCGGCAGGACGGAGGGCTGCGTGGGCTCCAGTGAGAGAGGGAGTTAGGAGAATCTTATCAAGTAGAGATAGAGCGCTGACGGCGTTAAACTAGGATGCTACTTAGCGTCTTTGCTAACTATGGTGCATTGTGCCAATTAACTAAAGCAAGAAGCCTTGGGCCCCTTACCAAGGTCAGTCTCCTAATAAGAGAGTGAGCCTGTCTTAAGAAACTGGGAGAAACTGGTCCTGCAGATGGACAAGAGCCAAGGAGCAACTGAGTCTGTGCAAAGACAAGAGGTCAACTAGCGGTGACGAGGAAGAGTCATCAATCTTCATGCCCACGACCTCCCGTGCTGCCCAGCGCTGAATAAACATACCTACTTTACAATCTCACTGATTGTGGAGTCCCTTTTCCGCAAGTCACTAGCAGCGGTTTCTTCCGCAGAGGTTTTCCCAGAGCCGCTTCAAAGCTTCCCTCGCGGAGCTGGGGCGTCGCAGGGGGTCGTCAAAGCACGCACACACACACACACACACACACACACACAGGCGTTGTTGTCCAAACAGAAAGTATTTACAACAAATTCGACAAGCGGTTTTCCTCTGCCAGCAGCAAATGCCTGAGGGCCCCTACAGCTTCACAAATCATAGCACAAAGAGCCTAAAGTTCCTCTAAAATTTAGGGAAATGATTCAAAATAGATCTGCTAGGGGAAAACGATCACTGGCGGCAGGGTACACAATACACGCGAGTCTCAGCTCTCCTCCGCAGGGTCATTGCCCACGCCCAAGTGCGACGCTGATGGCACCCGAACATTTGCTGTAGCAGGCAGCAGAGCCAGCAGCTCAGGGGAGCAATTTTAAAAACCAGGAGGCACTTAAACCAACCCTTAATTGACCCAGTTACTGCAGGAGAGTCCCGACTACTCGCCCTGGAGTCCTACTGTCACCAGCAAAAAGCACCAACCAAAGCTTGGGGGAACTTTGGTACAGCACAAGAGAAGGGAGTGGGGGTAGCGTAGCCGTATCGCAGAGCTGCTGCTTTTCACACCATTTTATCATCCCTGATAATTGAAAGTAAGGCCGGGTGGGCTGACCCCACCACCACCACTCCTGGCAGCATGTTTGGTCCACAACGCTAGAATAATTATTTTGCTCCCTCCCGTCCCTACAGCTTCATCATCTGAAAAGATTACAGTCAAAACAATGGCATACACAAATAAAAGTCAAGAGTTGACATAGTAACTCCGGGATTTGGGTATCAACTGTCCGAGAAATCAGAACACCCAGGCTTCACAATGTGCCCAACATCGAGCTGTGCCAAGGGGGGGCGGAAGGAAGAAGCTTTCCGTTTAAGCCTTCAGAGCATCGCTCCATCACTACGTCAATTCACAGCCACCACAGCGTGCCGATGGACATCTTTCTGTGCCAAAAGAAACAAGTGTTTTGTCCTCTTGATATCAAAGGTAGCCACCTATACTTACGGAACTATGCACAAGACCTTAACTCTGACCAGCAGGAAAACTTAGGACAACTGAGTGCAGATCCTGCCAATTTCTACCAGTTCCAACTGTGCTTTAAGTCTCATTGCAAAGCCTCAGTTAGAAAAAGGATCACCTCAGGGTATCCAACAAGAAGAAGAGTTGTTTTTTTTTTTTTTTTTTTTTTTTTTTTTTTTTAATATACCATAGGACTATGCAGTTCAATCATCAATCATCTTGGAAAGCTCAAGGAGGAGGTCATCCTCATCCTTCCCTGGGTCCAAGTCGAGCTCGGCTTCCAGTATGCCGTCTGAGAGTTCCCAAAGTAGCATCTCTAAATCCTCGTCCACAGATACGGGCGCGTTGCCTGTGGAACTCAGCCGGCGTGTCCTTGCTTCTTCTAGCTGGGAAGAAGCTGAAGTCGAGCTTGAGAACTCCATTGGCTCCACGGATTCTGCCTGGCTTCCAAGATGTGCTTGAGGTCTTGGCAGAGCAAGGAAGAGAACAATCAGTATATGCCATTTCTTAACGGGAAATCCCTTTTCTGCAAACCGGCTCTTAAAACCGTAGCCAACCCCTCCTGCACTTCAATCTTACCCAGGGATTGTTATTCAATTAACCCAGGGCTACATTTAGAGCCCAATATATTAGCAGGTACATTTTTCAGTTTGGGGGTTTCTCTGTGAAGCCAGAGCACCCGGAGTCTAGCAAAGATGGGAAACCAACATGGCCTCCCGGAAGCCCAGTGTCCGAGAACTACATCTCCCGGCATGCTCTGGGAAAACAATATGGACTCCCGGAAACCCGGTGGCCAAGAACTACATTTCCCAGCACCCCTCAGAAAATTGAGCCTCGCACCTTGCCGTAGGACGCCATTTTTTGCTCTGTTACATTACCGGTTTCGTGTTTATGGAGGGTTTTCCCGCCGTTTTGGGGGGTTTCCCCTCAATTTCGGGTTTTCAGCTCTCCATTTCAGAGTTCTTCCCCGCAATTTTGGGGTTCCTTCCCCTAATTTGGTGCTTCGCCCCCCCCCCACTTTTGGGGTTCCCCCTCCATTTTGGGGATTCCCCCCAATTCCAAGCCCCCCACAATTTTGGAGGCCCCCACCATCCTTTCTTGGCCTGCCACCCTAATATTAAGGTTCATTCCCCCAACGCTGGGGTTCTCACCACATGTTTGAGGTTCCTTCCCTTAATTTGGGGCTTAGCTCCCCGGGATCTGGGGCTTTAACCCCAATTTTGGGGGTCCCCCCCAAGTTTGGGGATTCCTCCCCAGGTCTGGGGGGGGTCCACATTCAATTCTGGAATTTCACACTTCCATTTAAGTCTTCTTCCCCCCAATTTGGGGGTTCACCCACCCAATTTTGGGGGTTCCTCCCCTAATTTGGGGGGACCCGACCAATTTTGGGGGTCCCCCCCAATTGTAGAGTCCCCCACCCTCCTTTTTTGGGTTCCCCCCTAATATTAAAGAGTTCTTCTGCCCAATTTTGGGGGACCCCACAATTTGGCCGTTCCTTCCCCTAACTTTGGGCTTCAACCCTTCGATTTTGGGGGGGGCTCCCCCCCTCTTATTTTGGCCTTCCGCCCTAATATTAGGCCTAACCCCTAAGAACCTTGACCCCTAAGCCTATGGCAACCACGGATCTAACCCTAACCCCTACCCCAACAAACCCTAGAAACCCTAACCCTAAAAACCCTTGCAGCCCTAACCCGATAAAATTTACCACACTAAACCCCTGAAGACTGTTCTGGGGGGTCCACATTCAATTCTGGAATTTCACACTTCCATTTAAGTCTTCTTCCCCCCAATTTGGGGGTTCTCCCACCCAATTTTGGGGGTTCCTCCCCTAATTTGGGGGGGACACAACCGATTTTAGAGTCCCCCACCCTCCTTTTTTGGGTTCCCCCCTAATATTAAAAGTTCTTCCGCCCAATTTTGGGGGACCCCACAATTTGGCCGTTCCTTCCCCTAACTTGGGGCTTCAACCCTTCAATTTTGGGGGGGGCTCCCACCCTCTTATTTTGGCCTTCCGCCCTAATATTAGGCCTAACCCCTAAGAACCTTGACCCCTAAGCCTATGGCAACCACGGATCTAACCCTAACCCCTACCCCAACAAACCCTAGAAACCCTAACCCTAAAAACCCTTACAGCCCTAACCCGATAAAATTTACCACACTAAACCCCTGAAGACTGTTCTGGGGGGTCCACATTCAATTCTGGAATTTCACACTTCCATTTAAGTGTTCTGCCCCCCCAATATGGGGGTTCGCCCACCCAATTTTGGGGGTTCCTCCCCTAATTGGGGGGGACACAACCAATTTTGGGGGGGACACAACCAATTTGGGGGGGACACAACCAATTTGGGGGGGTCCCCCCAATTTTAGAGTCCTCCACCCTCCTTTTTTGGCCTTCTCCCCAATATTAAGAGCTCTTCCGCCCAATTTTGGGGGACCCCACAATTTTGACGTTTCTTCCCCTAAATTGGGGCTTCGACCCTTCAATTTTGGGGGGGGCTCCCCCCTTAGTTTGGCCTTCCACCCTAATATTGGGCCTTACCCCTAAGAACCCTGACCCCTAACACTACGGCTCCCACGGATCTAACCCTAACCCCTACCCCAAAAAACCCTAGAAACCCTAACCCTAAAAACCCTTACAGTCCTAACCCGATAAAATTTACCACACTAGACCTACGCCTAAAAGCCCTAACCCTAAAAATTAAGACCCTCTAAACCCTAACCCAAAACGTAAAGATTCTCAAAGCCCTAACGCTGGAGACCCTAACCTTAAAAAAAAAAAAATAAGACCTTAAAACCCTAACCCTAAATACCTGACCATAACTAAAACCCTAAGACCCTAACCCTAAAAACCCTATCAACACTAAAACCACAAAATACTTTAAAACCTTAACACACTAACCCCCAAACCCTAACCCTTATAACTCCAACCCTAACAACCTTAAAATCCTAACCCTAAACCCTGGAAACCCTAACCCTGAAACCCAACCCTAGTGCCTTAGCCCTGAAACCTTAAAACCCTAACACCTTATTAGAAACACTCTGTAACCAATACCATAGGCTCAGGCAAGTATCTCAGTGAGGTAGCATTTTTATTCACGATTGCAATGGCAGGCGTCCCACAAGCCACCTACTAGTTCCATAACACAGTTTATATAATTTTTTTTTTCCTCTCGGTGACCAGGACCCTCCCCAGTTTCCCCATTGACTGGGTAATCCATGTTCACAATCTATCCAGTGCTTCACAGAAAATACACAGCTGCTGGCCTGTTACTAGTCAATTTTATTTTTTTTCTTGACTGTTTTCCTCTTTGAGGTGGTAATGTTTCTTACACCGTGATTTCCACCCAATTGCTCTAAGGATTCTGGTTGTCTGCATTTTACAAGGTTGTCTGTTAAGCTTTCTTATCACTGCAAGCATATATCAATACCACCTTCCTTCCCTCTAAACGATGTAACTCTGTGCAAAAACATTTTTATTCCCACAACCTTGATCCCCTTACCCTAAAATCCTTATTCTCTTTAACCCTAACAACTCTAACCACAACCCTAACCCTTCATATCAACCCCCCGACGCTAATGACACTGACTAATGATCCAAACCCCAAACCCCAGGCAACCAACAAAGAAACAGACACAAAGCTGAAAACTACAAAAAAGGCAAAACCCTGGATACAGACCCCAAATCACAAACACGCTACCAAAATGCTACAGAAAAGCCCCAGACGCAGGCCCCAAGCACTACAGCTAGGCCCCAGAAGCTCTAGACACATCCCAAAGCCAAAATGCGATCCCCAAACACTACAGAAAAGCCCCCAAACACCAGACACAGGCTGCAGAAGTCTACAAGCGGGCCCCAGCCACACCCGGATGCAGACCCCAACTGTCCACAAGCAGCTCCCAACCCACCCCCCCCATGAACTGGACCCCCCCCCCCCCACCACCCAGATGCATGCCCCAGGCCCCAGGCCCCAGCCCCAGCCCCCACACCCCAGACTCAGGCCCCAAAGGTGTACAACCAGCTCCCAACTGCCCCCCTCAAAGGGAGGCCCCAAAGCCTGCCAGAGGACCCTAGAGCGTACAAGCAGCTCCCAACCCCCCCGGCACAGGCCCCAACCCCCCCCCGGACACAGGCCCCAAAGGTGTACAAGCAACTCCCCATCCTCCCCAGAGGCACGCCCCAAAGGTGTACAAACAGCCCCAACCCCCCAAGACCCAGACCCCGACAGCGTAGAAGCAGCTCCCAACCCCATGCCCCCAAGGCACATGCCTCAACCCCTCCCCCAAGGCAGGCCCTAACAGTGTACAAGCAGCTCCCACCCCCCCCCCAGACGCAGGCCCCAAAGGTGTACAAGCAGGCCCCTACAGTATACAAGCAGCTCACAACCACCCCCCCAAAGGCAGGCCCCAACCCCCTCCAGATGCAAGCCCGAAAGGTTAAAACCAGCTCCAACCCCCCAACCCCCCCCGCCCCGCGCAGACGCAGGCCCCAAAGGTGTACAAGCAGTTCCCAACCCCTCCAAGGCAGGCCCCAAAAGTGTACAGGCAGGCCCCTACAGTGTAGAAACGCTCCAACCCCCCCCGCTTCCACCTCGAGGGAGGCCCTCCCCCCCCAGTATACACGAAGCTCCCAACCCCCTCTCAGAGGAATGCCTAAAAAAGTATACAAGCAGCTCCTAACACCCCCCCCCCCCCCCAAAGAGGCAGTCCCCAAAGGTGTACAAGCAATCCCTCAAATCCCTTAGGTGTACAAGCAGGCCCTTCAAATCCCTTAGCCCCTGCGCCAGCTTTATTGATGGCAGAACAGTGCTCGGTTTGAACACGGAGAGGGAAAGCGAGGGGAAGGTGGCCGAAGCCGGCCGCAGTCTCTGAGCTCTCCTCCTCCTGATTGTTTTCTCTCAAAGCCATTTCTGTCTGTGTGCGGGCACCCGGAGCCGGCAGAAGTCCCCGTGAAGTCCTTCGGCAGGACGGAGGGCTGCGTGGGCTCCAGTGAGAGAGGGAGTTAGGAGAATCTTATCAAGTAGAGATAGAGCGCTGACGGCGTTAAACTAGGATGCTACTTAGCGTCTTTGCTAACTATGGTGCATTGTGCCAATTAACTAAAGCAAGAAGCCTTGGGCCCCTTACCAAGGTCAGTCTCCTAATAAGAGAGTGAGCCTGTCTTAAGAAACTGGGAGAAACTGGTCCTGCAGATGGACAAGAGCCAAGGAGCAACTGAGTCTGTGCAAAGACAAGAGGTCAACTAGCGGTGACGAGGAAGAGTCATCAATCTTCATGCCCACGACCTCCCGTGCTGCCCAGCGCTGAATAAACATACCTACTTTACAATCTCACTGATTGTGGAGTCCCTTTTCCGCAAGTCACTAGCAGCGGTTTCTTCCGCAGAGGTTTTCCCAGAGCCGCTTCAAAGCTTCCCTCGCGGAGCTGGGGCGTCGCAGGGGGTCGTCAAAGCACGCACACACACACACACACACACACACACACACACACACACAGGCGTTGTTGTCCAAACAGAAAGTATTTACAACAAATTCGATAAGCGGTTTTCCTCTGCCAGCAGCAAATGCCTGAGGGCCCCTACAGCTTCACAAATCATAGCACAAAGAGCCTAAAGTTCCTCTAAAATTTAGGGAAATGATTCAAAATAGATCTGCTAGGGGAAAACGATCACTGGCGGCAGGGTACACAATACACGCGAGTCTCAGCTCTCCTCCGCAGGGTCATTGCCCACGCCCAAGTGCGACGCTGATGGCACCCGAACATTTGCTGTAGCAGGCAGCAGAGCCAGCAGCTCAGGGGAGCAATTTTAAAAACCAGGAGGCACTTAAACCAACCCTTAATTGACCCAGTTACTGCAGGAGAGTCCCGACTACTCGCCCTGGAGTCCTACTGTCACCAGCAAAAAGCACCAACCAAAGCTTGGGGGAACTTTGGTACAGCACAAGAGAAGGGAGTGGGGGTAGCGTAGCCGTATCGCAGAGCTGCTGCTTTTCACACCATTTTATCATCCCTGATAATTGAAAGTAAGGCCGGGTGGGCTGACCCCACCACCACCACTCCTGGCAGCATGTTTGGTCCACAACGCTAGAATAATTATTTTGCTCCCTCCCGTCCCTACAGCTTCATCATCTGAAAAGATTACAGTCAAAACAATGGCATACACAAATAAAAGTCAAGAGTTGACATAGTAACTCCGGGATTTGGGTATCAACTGTCCGAGAAATCAGAACACCCAGGCTTCACAATGTGCCCAACATCGAGCTGTGCCAAGGGGGGGCGGAAGGAAGAAGCTTTCCGTTTAAGCCTTCAGAGCATCGCTCCATCACTACGTCAATTCACAGCCACCACAGCGTGCCGATGGACATCTTTCTGTGCCAAAAGAAACAAGTGTTTTGTCCTCTTGATATCAAAGGTAGCCACCTATACTTACGGAACTATGCACAAGACCTTAACTCTGACCAGCAGGAAAACTTAGGACAACTGAGTGCAGATCCTGCCAATTTCTACCAGTTCCAACTGTGCTTTAAGTCTCATTGCAAAGCCTCAGTTAGAAAAAGGATCACCTCAGGGTATCCAACAAGAAGAAGAGTTGTTTTTTTTTGTTTTTTTTTTGTTTTTTTGTTTTTTTGTTTTTTTTTTTTTTTTAATATACCATAGGACTATGCAGTTCAATCATCAATCATCTTGGAAAGCTCAAGGAGGAGGTCATCCTCATCCTTCCCTGGGTCCAAGTCGAGCTCGGCTTCCAGTATGCCGTCTGAGAGTTCCCAAAGTAGCATCTCTAAATCCTCGTCTACAGATACGGGCGCGTTGCCTGTGGAACTCAGCCGGCGTGTCCTTGCTTCTTCTAGCTGGGAAGAAGCTGAAGTCGAGCTTGAGAACTCCATTGGCTCCACGGATTCTGCCTGGCTTCCAAGATGTGCTTCAGGTCTTGGCAGAGCAAGGAAGAGAACAATCAGTATATGCCATTTCTTAACGGGAAATCCCTTTTCTGCAAACCGGCTCTTAAAACCGTAGCCAACCCCTCCTGCACTTCAATCTTACCCAGGGATTGTTATTCAATTAACCCAGGGCTACATTTAGAGCCCAATATATTAGCAGGTACATTTTTCAGTTTGGGGGTTTCTCTGTGAAGCCAGAGCACCCGGAGTCTAGCAAAGATGGGAAACCAACATGGCCTCCCGGAAGCCCAGTGTCCGAGAACTACATCTCCCGGCATGCTCTGGGAAAACAATATGGACTCCCGGAAACCCAGTGGCCAAGAACTACATTTCCCAGCACCCCTCAGAAAATTGAGCCTCGCACCTTGCCGTAGGACGCCATTTTTTGCTCTGTTACATTACCGGTTTCGTGTTTATGGAGGGTTTTCCCGCCGTTTTGGGGGGTTTCCCCTCAATTTCGGGTTTTCAGCTCTCCATTTCAGAGTTCTTCCCCGCAATTTTGGGGTTCCTTCCCCTAATTTGGTGCTTCGCCCCCCCCCCCCACTTTTGGGGTTCCCCCTCCATTTTGGGGATTCCCCCCAATTCCAAGCCCCCCACAATTTTGGAGGCCCCCACCATCCTTTCTTGGCCTGCCACCCTAATATTAAGGTTCATTCCCCCAATGTTGGGGTTCTCACCACATGTTTGAGGTTCCTTCCCTTAATTTGGGGCTTAGCTCCCCGGGATCTGGGGCTTTAACCCCAATTTTGGGGGTCCCCCCCAAGTTTGGGGATTCCTCCCCAGGTCTGGGGGGGGTCCACATTCAATTCTGGAATTTCACACTTCCATTTAAGTCTTCTTCCCCCCAATTTGGGGGTTCACCCACCCAATTTTGGGGGTTCCTCCCCTAATTTGGGGGGACCCGACCAATTTTGGGGGTCCCCCCCAATTGTAGAGTCCCCCACCCTCCTTTTTTGGGTTCCCCCCTAATATTAAAGAGTTCTTCCGCCCAATTTTGGGGGACCCCACAATTTGGCCGTTCCTTCCCCTAACTTTGGGCTTCAACCCTTCGATTTTGGGGGGGGCTCCCCCCCTCTTATTTTGGCCTTCCGCCCTAATATTAGGCCTAACCCCTAAGAACCTTGACCCCTAAGCCTATGGCAACCACGGATCTAACCCTAACCCCTACCCCAACAAACCCTAGAAACCCTAACCCTAAAAACCCTTACAGCCCTAACCCGATAAAATTTACCACACTAAACCCCTGAAGACTCTTCTGGGGGGTCCACATCCAATTCTGGAATTTCACACTTCCATTTAAGTCTTCTTCCCCCCAATTTGGGGGTTCGCCCACCCAATTTTGGGGGTTCCTCCCCTAATTTGGGGGGGACACAACCGATTTTAGAGTCCCCCACCCTCCTTTTTTGGGTTCCCCCCTAATATTAAAAGTTCTTCCGCCCAATTTTGGGGGACCCCACAATTTTGACGTTCCTTCCCCTAACTTGGGGCTTCAACCCTTCAATTTTGGAGGGGGGTCCCACCCTCTTATTTTGGCCTTCCGCCCTAATATTAGGCCTAACCCCTAAGAACCTTGACCCCTAACGCTATGGCAACCACGGATCTAACCCTAACCCCTACCCCAATAAACCCTAGAAACCCTAACCCTAAAAACCCTTACAGCCCTAACCCGATAAAATTTACCACACTAAACCCCTGAAGACTGTTCTGGGGGGTCCACATTCAATTCTGGAATTTCACACTTCCATTTAAGTGTTCTTCCCCCCCAATATGGGGGTTCGCCCACCCAATTTTGGGGGTTCCTCCCCTAATTGGGGGGGACACAACCAATTTTGGGGGGGACACAACCAATTTGGGGGGGGACACAACCAATTTGGGGGGGTCCCCCCAATTTTAGAGTCCTCCACCCTCCTTTTTTGGGTTTCCCCCAATATTAAGAGCTCTTCCGCCCAATTTTGGGGGACCCCACAATTTTGACGTTTCTTCCCCTAAATTGGGGCTTCGACCCTTCAATTTTGGGGGGGGCTCCCCCCTTAGTTTGGCCTTCCACCCTAATATTGGGCCTTACCCCTAAGAACCCTGACCCCTAACACTACGGCTCCCACGGATCTAACCCTAACCCCTACCCCAACAAACCCTAGAAACCCTAACCCTAAAAACCCTTACAGTCCTAACCCGATAAAATTTACCACACTAGACCTACGCCTAAAAGCCCTAACCCTAAAAATTAAGACCCTCTAAACCCTAACCCAAAACGTAAAGATTCTCAAAGCCCTAACGCTGGAGACCCTAACCTTTAAAAAAAAAAAAATAAGACCTTAAAACCCTAACCCTAAATACCTGACCATAACTAAAACCCTAAGACCCTAACCCTAAAAACCCTATCAACACTAAAACCACAAAATACTTTAAAACCTTAACACACTAACCCCCAAACCCTAACCCTTATAACTCCAACCCTAACAACCTTAAAATCCTAACCCTAAACCCTGGAAACCCTAACCCTGAAACCCAACCCTAGTGCCTTAGCCCTGAAACCTTAAAACCCTAACACCTTATTAGAAACACTCTGTAACCAATACCATAGGCTCAGGCAAGTATCTCAGTGAGGTAGCATTTTTATTCACGATTGCAATGGCAGGCGTCCCACAAGCCACCTACTAGTTCCATAACACAGTTTATTTAATTTTTGTTTCCTCTCGGTGACCAGGACCCTCCCCAGTTTCCCCATTGACTGGGTAATCCATGTTCACGATCTATCCAGTGCTTCACAGAAAATACACAGCTGCTGGCCTGTTACTAGTCAGTTTTATTTTTTTCTTGACTGTTTTCCTCTTTGAGGTGGTAATGTTTCTTACACCGTGATTTCCACCCAATTGCTCTAAGGATTCTGGTTGTCTGCATTTTACAAGGTTGTCTGTTAAGCTTTCTTATCACTGCAAGCATATATCAATACCACCTTCCTTCCCTCTAAACGATGTAACTCTGTGCAAAAACATTTTTATTCCCACAACCTTGATCCCCTTACCCTAAAATCCTTATTCTGTTTAACACTAACAACTCTAACCACAACCCTAACCCTTCATATCAACCCCCCGACGCTAATGACACTGACTAATGATCCAAACCCCAAACCCCAGGCAACCAACAAAGAAACAGACACAAAGCTGAAAACTACAAAAAAGGCAAAACCCTGGATACAGACCCCAAATCACAAACACGCTACCAAAATGCTACAGAAAAGCCCCAGACGCAGGCCCCAAGCACTACAGCTAGGCCCCAGAAGCTCTAGACACATCCCAAAGCCAAAATGCAATCCCCACACACTACAGAAAAGCCCCCAAACACCAGACACAGGCTGCAGAAGTCTACAAGCAGGCCCCAGCCACACCCGGATGCAGACCCCAACTGTCCACAAGCAGCTCCCAACCCACCCCCCCATGAACTGGACCCCCCACCACCACCACCCAGATGCATGCCCCAGGCCCCAGGCCTCAGCCCCAGCGCCCACACCCCAGACTCAGGCCCCAAAGGTGTACAACCAGCTCCCAACTGCCCCCCTCAAAGGGAGGCCCCAAAGCCTGCCAGAGGACCCTAGAGCGTACAAGCAGCTCCCAACCCCCCCGGCACAGGCCCCAACCCCCCCCCGGACACAGGCCCCAAAGGTGTACAAGCAACTCCCCACCGTCCCCAGAGGCACGCCCCAAAGGTGTACAAACAGCCCCAACCCCCCAAGACCCAGACCCCTACAGCGTAGAAGCAGCTCCCAACCCCATGCCCCCAAGGCACATGCCTCAACCCCTCCCCCAAGGCAGGCCGGGTTTCCGGGAGTCCATATTGTTTTCCCAGAGCATGCCGGGAGATGTAGTTCTCGGACACTGGGCTTCCGGGAGGCCATGTTGGTTTCCCATCTTTGCTAGACTCCGGGAGCTCTGGGTTCACAGAGAAACCCCCAAACTGAAAAATGTACCTGCTAATATATTGGGCTCTAAATGTAGCCCTGGGTTAATTGAATAACAATCCCTGGGTAAGATTGAAGTGCAGGAGGGGTTGGCTACGGTTTTAAGAGCCGGTTTGCAGAAAAGGGATTTCCCGTTAAGAAATGGCATATACTGATTGTTCTCTTCCTTGCTCTGCCAAGACCTGAAGCACATCTTGGAAGCCAGGCAGAATCCGTGGAGCCAATGGAGTTCTCAAGCTCGACTTCAGCTTCTTCCCAGCTAGAAGAAGCAAGGACACGCCGGCTGAGTTCCACAGGCAACGCGCCCGTATCTGTAGACGAGGATTTAGAGATGCTACTTTGGGAACTCTCAGACGGCATACTGGAAGCCGAGCTCGACTTGGACCCAGGGAAGGATGAGGATGACCTCCTCCTTGAGCTTTCCAAGATGATTGATGATTGAACTGCATAGTCCTATGGTATATTAAAAAAAAAAAAAAAAAAAAAAAAAAAAAACAAAAACCAACTCTTCTTCTTGTTGGATACCCTGAGGTGATCCTTTTTCTAACTGAGGCTTTGCAATGAGACTTAAAGCACAGTTGGAACTGGTAGAAATTGGCAGGATCTGCACTCAGTTGTCCTAAGTTTTCCTGCTGGTCAGAGTTAAGGTCTTGTGCATAGTTCCGTAAGTATAGGTGGCTACCTTTGATATCAAGAGGACAAAACACTTGTTTCTTTTGGCACAGAAAGATGTCCATCGGCACGCTGTGGTGGCTGTGAATTGACGTAGTGATGGAGCGATGCTCTGAAGGCTTAAACGGAAAGCTTCTTCCTTCCGCCCCCCCTTGGCACAGCTCGATGTTGGGCACATTGTGAAGCCTGGGTGTTCTGATTTCTCGGACAGTTGATACCCAAATCCCGGAGTTACTATGTCAACTCTTGACTTTTATTTGTGTATGCCATTGTTTTGACTGTAATCTTTTCAGATGATGAAGCTGTAGGGGCGGGAGGGAGCAAAATAATTATTCTAGCGTTGTGGACCAAACATGCTGCCAGGAGTGGTGGTGGTGGGGTCAGCCCACCCGGCCTTACTTTCAATTATCAGGGATGATAAAATGGTGTGAAAAGCAGCAGCTCTGCGATACGGCTACGCTACCCCCACTCCCTTCTCTTGTGCTGTACCAAAGTTCCCCCAAGCTTTGGTTGGTGCTTTTTGCTGGTGACAGTAGGACTCCAGGGCGAGTAGTCGGGACTCTCCTGCAGTAACTGGGTCAATTAAGGGTTGGTTTAAGTGCCTCCTGGTTTTTAAAATTGCTCCCCTGAGCTGCTGGCTCTGCTGCCTGCTACAGCAAATGTTCGGGTGCCATCAGCGTCGCACTTGGGCGTGGGCACTGACCCTGCGGAGGAGAGCTGAGACTCGCGTGTATTGTGTACCCTGCCGCCAGTGATCGTTTTCCCCTAGCAGATCTATTTTGAATCATTTCCCTAAATTTTAGAGGAACTTTAGGCTCTTTGTGCTATGATTTGTGAAGCTGTAGGGGCCCTCAGGCATTTGCTGCTGGCAGAGGAAAACCGCTTGTCGAATTTGTTGTAAATACTTTCTGTTTGGACAACAATGCCTCTGTGTGTGTGTGTGTGTGTGTGTGTGTGCACGCGTGCGTGCTTTGACGACCCCCTGCGACGCCCCAGCTCCGCGAGGGAAGCTTTGAAGCGGCTCTGGGAAAACCTCTGCGGAAGAAACCGCTGCTAGTGACTTGCGGAAAAGGGACTCCACAATCAGTGAGATTGTAAAGTAGGTATGTTTATTCAGCGCTGGGCAGCACGGGAGGTCGTGGGCATGAAGATTGATGACTCTTCCTCGTCACCGCTAGTTGACCTCTTGTCTTTGCACAGACTCAGTTGCTCCTTGGCTCTTGTCCATCTGCAGGACCAGTTTCTCCCAGTTTCTTAAGACAGGCTCACTCTCTTATTAGGAGACTGACCTTGGTAAGGGGCCCAAGGCTTCTTGCTTTAGTTAATTGGCACAATGCACCATAGTTAGCAAAGATGCTAAGTAGCATCCTAGTTTAAAGCTGTCAGCGCTCTATCTCTACTTGATAAGATTCTCCTAACTCCCTCTCTCACTGGAGCCCACGCAGCCCTCCGTCCTGCCGAAGGACTTCACGGGGACTTCTGCCGGCTCCGGGTGCCCGCACACAGACAGAAATGGCTTTGAGAGAAAACAATCAGGAGGAGGAGAGCTCAGAGACTGCGGCCGGCTTCGGCCACCTTCCCCTCGCTTTCCCTCTCCGTGTTCAAACCGAGCACTGTTCTGCCGTCAACCTTCGCTGCCTCTGCCCGCGGCGCTGGGCTTTCGCGTGTGCCATTGCTCCTCTACATATTTTATCCTTCCTTTTGTAAGGAATGGTCCAGCAATTCGTGTCACTAAGGGATTTGAAGGGTTACCATCGAGGCCCGGGTCTAGGTGATAAGAGAACAAAGGGGTTTTTAGGGAAAAGTGCTGACTACTGCAGGGGATGTTGCTAGAGTTTCTGAAATCCGGCGCAGAGGCTCCCAAACGAGGAGGAAGGGGGAGCTGAAGGACAATTGAAGGACAAAAGCCTGAGAGGAAGACAACCAGCATTCAGCCCGAGCAAGCCCCGAGAGACCACCAGAGACTGGTACGCAGGCGCCCCTGGGAGGGGTTTCGGATTCCGGAAACCAATTCTAATAACCCTGCCTCTTCTCGAAGTAGTAATGAATATGTATTAGCCTGGGAGCATCAAAACCAGCCGCCTTACGTAACAGGCGTGCGTCCTGGGGGAGCAGAGACTCCCGGCGCACCCAGCGCTGCTTGCTTGCCTCTATTCGTTTAATAAATTGTAAACTTTGATTGTAATCCTATTTGGATTTATAACAGCCATTTATAACACTTTTTATATTTGTATTTTATTTAAGGCTGTCTTGCCCCCCTCCCCCCCCAGCCTCGCTGCTCGCCAATAAAGCTGGCGCAGGGGCTAAGGGATTTGAAGGGCCTGCTTGTACACCTAAGGGATTTGAGGGCCTGCTTGTACACCTTTGGGGACTGCCTCTTTTGGGGGGGGGGGGGGTGTTAGGAGCTGCTTGTATACTTTTTTAGGCATTCCTCTGAGAGGGGGTTGGGAGCTTCGTGTATACTGGGGGGGGAGGGCCTCCCTCGAGGTGGAAGCGGGGGGGGTTGGAGCGTTTCTACACTGTAGGGGCCTGCCTGTACACTTTTGGGGCCTGCCTTGGAGGGGTTGGGAACTGCTTGTACACCTTTGGGGCCTGCGTCTGCGCGGGGCGGGGGGGGTTGGGGGGTTGGAGCTGGTTTTAACCTTTCGGGCTTGCATCTGGAGGGGGTTGGGGCCTGCCTTTGGGGGGGTGGTTGTGAGCTGCTTGTATACTGTAGGGGCCTGCTTGTACACCTTTGGGGCCTGCGTCTGGGGGGGGGTTGGAGCTGCTTGTACACTGTTAGGGCCTGCCTTGGGGGAGGGGTTGGGGCATGTGCCTTGGGGGCATGGGGTTGGGAGCTGCTTCTACGCTGTAGGGGTCTGGGTCTTGGGGGGTTGGGGCTGTTTGTACACCTTTGGGGCGTGCCTCTGGGGAGGATGGGGAGTTGCTTGTACACCTTTGGGGCCTGTGTCCGGGGAGGGGTTGGGGCCTGTGCCGGGGGGGTTGGGAGCTGCTTGTACGCTCTAGGGTCCTCTGGCAGGCTTTGGGGCCTCCCTTTGAGGGGGGCAGTTGGGAGCTGGTTGTACACCTTTGGGGCCTGAGTCTGGGGTGTGGGGGCTGGGGCTGAGGCCTGGGGCCTGGGGCATGCATCTGGGTGGTGGTGGGGGGGGGTCCAGTTCATGGGGGGGGTGGGTTGGGAGCTGCTTGTGGACAGTTGGGGTCTGCATCCGGGTGTGGCTGGGGCCCGCTTGTAGACTTCTGCAGCCTGTGTCTGGTGTTTGGGGGCTTTTCTGTAGTGTTTGGGGATCGCATTTTGGCTTTGGGATGTGTCTAGAGCTTCTGGGGCCTAGCTGTAGTGCTTGGGGCCTGCGTCTGGGGCTTTTCTGTAGCATTTTGGTAGCGTGTTTGTGATTTGGGGTCTGTATCCAGGGTTTTGCCTTTTTTGTAGTTTTCAGCTTTGTGTCTGTTTCTTTGTTGGTTGCCTGGGGTTTGGGGTTTGGATCATTAGTCAGTGTCATTAGCGTCGGGGGGTTGATATGAAGGGTTAGGGTTGTGGTTAGAGTTGTTAGGGTTAAAGAGAATAAGGATTTTAGGGTAAGGGGATCAAGGTTGTGGGAATAAAAATGTTTTTGCACAGAGTTACATCGTTTAGAGGGAAGGAAGGTGGTATTGATATATGCTTGCAGTGATAAGAAAGCTTAACAGACAACCTTGTAAAATGCAGACAACCAGAATCCTTAGAGCAATTGGGTGGAAATCACGGTGTAAGAAACATTACCACCTCAAAGAGGAAAACAGTCAAGAAAAAAATAAAATTGACTAGTAACAGGCCAGCAGCTGTGTATTTTCTGTGAAGCACTGGATAGATTGTGAACATGGATTACCCAGTCAATGGGGAAACTGGGGAGGGTCCTGGTCACCGAGAGGAAAAAAAAAATTATATAAACTGTGTTATGGAACTAGTAGGTGGCTTGTGGGACGCCTGCCATTGCAATCGTGAATAAAAATGCTACCTCACTGAGATACTTGCCTGAGCCTATGGTATTGGTTACAGAGTGTTTCTAATAAGGTGTTAGGGTTTTAAGGTTTCAGGGCTAAGGCACTAGGGTTGGGTTTCAGGGTTAGGGTTTCCAGGGTTTAGGGTTAGGATTTTAAGGTTGTTAGGGTTGGAGTTATAAGGGTTAGGGTTTGGGGGTTAGTGTGTTAAGGTTTTAAAGTATTTTGTGGTTTTAGTGTTGATAGGGTTTTTAGGGTTAGGGTCTTAGGGTTTTAGTTATGGTCAGGTATTTAGGGTTAGGGTTTTAAGGTCTTATTTTTTTTTTTTTTAAGGTTAGGGTCTCCAGCGTTAGGGCTTTGAGAATCTTTACGTTTTGGGTTAGGGTTTAGAGGGTCTTAATTTTTAGGGTTAGGGCTTTCAGGCGTAGGTCTAGTGTGGTAAATTTTATCGGGTTAGGACTGTAAGGGTTTTTAGGGTTAGGGTTTCTAGGGTTTTTTGGGGTAGGGGTTAGGGTTAGATCCGTGGGAGCCGTAGTGTTAGGGGTCAGGGTTCTTAGGGGTAAGGCCCAATATTAGGGTGGAAGGCCAAACTAAGGGGGGAGCCCCCCCCAAAATTGAAGGGTCGAAGCCCCAATTTAGGGGAAGAAACGTCAAAATTGTGGGGTCCCCCAAAATTGGGCGGAAGAGCTCTTAATATTGGGGGAAACCCAAAAAAGGAGGGTGGAGGACTCTAAAATTGGGGAGACCCCCCCAAATTGGTTGTGTCCCCCCCCAAATTGGTTGTGTCCCCCCCAAAATTGGTTGTGTCCCCCCCAATTAGGGGAGGAACCCCCAAAATTGGGTGGGCGAACCCCCATATTGGGGGGGCAGAACACTTAAATGGAAGTGTGAAATTCCAGAATTGAATGTGGACCCCCCAGAACAGTCTTCAGGGGTTTAGTGTGGTAAATTTTATCGGGTTAGGGCTGTAAGGGTTTTTAGGGTTAGGGTTTCTAGGGTTTGTTGGGGTAGGGGTTAGGGTTAGATCCGTGGTTGCCATAGCGTTAGGGGTCAAGGTTCTTAGGGGTTAGGCCTAATATTAGGGCGGAAGGCCAAAATAAGAGGGTGGGAGCCCCCCCCAAAATCGAAGGTTTGAAGCCCCAAGTTAGGGGAAGGAACGTCAAAATTGTGGGGTCCCCCAAAATTGGGCGGAAGAACTTTTAATATTAGGGTGGAACCCAAAAAAGGAGGGTGGGGGACTCTAAAATCGGTTGTGTCCCCCCCAAATTAGGGGAGGAACCCCCAAAATTGGGTGGGCGAACCCCCAAATTGGGGGGAAGAAGACTTAAATGGAAGTGTGAAATTCCAGAATTGGATGTGGACCCCCCAGAACAGTCTTCAGGGGTTTAGTGTGGTAAATTTTATCGGGTTAGGGCTGTAAGGGTTTTTAGGGTTAGGGTTTCTAGGGTTTGTTGGGGTAGGGGTTAGGGTTAGATCCGTGGTTGCCATAGGCTTAGGGGTCAAGGTTCTTAGGGGTTAGGCCTAATATTAGGGCGGAAGGCCAAAATAAGAGGGGAGGAGCCCACCCAAAATTGAAGGGTTGAAGCCCAAAGTTAGGGGAAGGAACGTCAAAATTGTGGGGTCCCCCAAAATTGAGCGGAAGAGCTCTTAATATTGGGGGAAACCCAAAAAAGGAGGGTGGGGGACTCTAAAATTGGTTGTGTCCCCCCCAAAATTGGTTGTGTCCCCCCCCAAATTGGTTGTGTCCCCCCCAATTAGGGGAGGAACCCCCAAAATTGGGTGGGCGAACCCCCATATTGGGGGGGAAGAACACTTAAATGGAAGTGTGAAATTCCAGAATTGAATGTGGACCCCCCAGAACAGTCTTCAGGGGTTTAGTGTGGTAAATTTTATCGGGTTAGGGCTGCAAGGGTTTTTAGGGTTAGGGTTTCTAGGGTTTGTTGGGGTAGGGGTTAGGGTTAGATCCGTGGTTGCCATAGCGTTAGGGGTCAAGGTTCTTAGGGGTTAGGCCTAATATTAGGGCGGAAGGCCAAAATAAGAGGGGGGGAGCCCCCCCCAAAATCGAAGGGTTGAAGCCCAAAGTTAGGGGAAGGAACGGCCAAATTGTGGGGTCCCCCAAAATTGGGCGGAAGAACTCTTTAATATTAGGGGGGAACCCAAAAAAGGAGGGTGGGGGACTCTACAATTGGGGGGGACCCCCAAAATTGGTCGGGTCCCCCCAAATTAGGGGAGGAACCCCCAAAATTGGGTGGGTGAACCCCCAAATTGTGGGGAAGAAGACTTAAATGGAAGTGTGAAATTCCAGAATTGAATGTGGACCCCCCCCAGACCTGGGGAGGAATCCCCAAACTTGGGGGGGACCCCCAAAATTGGGGTTAAAGCCCCAGATCCCGGGGAGCTAAGCCCCAAATTAAGGGAAGGAACCTCAAACATGTGGTGAGAACCCCAACATTGGGGGAAAGAACCTTAATATTAGGGTGGCAGGCCAAGAAAGGATGGTGGGGGCCTCCAAAATTGTGGGGGGCTTGGAATTGGGGGGAATCCCCAAAATGGAGGGGGAACCCCAAAAGTGGGGGGGGGGGGCGAAGCACCAAATTAGGGGAAGGAACCCCAAAATTGCGGGGAAGAACTCTGAAATGGAGAGCTGAAAACCCGAAATTGAGGGGAAACCCCCCAAAACGGCGGGAAAACCCTCCATAAACACGAAACCGGTAATGTAACAGAGCAAAAAATGGCGTCCTACGGCAAGGTGCGAGGCTCAATTTTCTAGGGGGTGCTGGGAAATGTAGTTCTTGGCCACCGGGTTTCCGGGAGTCCATATTGTTTTCCCAGAGCATGCCGGGAGATGTAGTTCTCGGACACTGGGCTTCCGGGAGGCCATGTTGGTTTCCCATCTTTGCTAGACTCCGGGAGCTCTGGGTTCACAGAGAAACCCCCAAACTGAAAAATGTACCTGCTAATATATTGGGCTCTAAATGTAGCCCTGGGTTAATTGAATAACAATCCCTGGGTAAGATTGAAGTGCAGGAGGGGTTGGCTACGGTTTTAAGAGCCGGTTTGCAGAAAAGGGATTTCCCGTTAAGAAATGGCATATACTGATTGTTCTCTTCCTTGCTCTGCCAAGACCTCAAGCACATCTTGGAAGCCAGGCAGAATCCGTGGAGACAATGGAGTTCTCAAGCTCGACTTCAGCTTCTTCCCAGCTAGAAGAAGCAAGGACACGCCGGCTGAGTTCCACAGGCAACGCGCCCATATCTGTAGACGAGGATTTAGAGATGCTACTTTGGGAACTCTCAGACGGCATACTGGAAGCCGAGCTCGACTTGGACCCAGGGAAGGATGAGGATGACCTCCTCCTTGAGCTTTCCAAGATGATTGATGATTGAACTGCATAGTCCTATGGTATATTAAAAAAAAAAAAAAAAAAAAAAAAAAAGAAAACAACTCTTCTTCTTGTTGGATACCCTGAGGTGATCCTTTTTCTAACTGAGGCTTTGCAATGAGACTTAAAGCACAGTTGGAACTGGTAGAAATTGGCAGGATCTGCACTCAGTTGTCCTAAGTTTTCCTGCTGGTCAGAGTTAAGGTCTTGTGCATAGTTCCGTAAGTATAGGTATCAAGAGGACAAAACACTTGTTTCTTTTGGCACAGAAAGATGTCCATCGGCACGCTGTGGTGGCTGTGAATTGACGTAGTGATGGAGCGATGCTCTGAAGGCTTAAACGGAAAGCTTCTTCCTTCCGCCCCCCCTTGGCACAGCTCGATGTTAGGCACATTGTGAAGCCTGGGTGTTCTGATTTCTCGGACAGTTGATACCCAAATCCCGGAGTTACTATGTCAACTCTTGACTTTTATTTGTGTATGCCATTGTTTTGACTGTAATCTTTTCAGATGATGAAGCTGTAAGGGTGGGAGGGAGCAAAATAATTATTCTAGCGTTGTGGACCAAACATGCTGCCAGGAGTGGTGGTGGTGGGGTCAGCCCACCCGGCCTTACTTTCAATTATCAGGGATGATAAAATGGTGTGAAAAGCAGCAGCTCTGCGATACGGCTACGCTACCCCCACTCCCTTCTCTTGTGCTGTACCAAAGTTCCCCCAAGCTTTGGTTGGTGCTTTTTGCTGGTGACAGTAGGACTCCAGGGCGAGTAGTCGGGACTCTCCTGCAGTAACTGGGTCAATTAAGGGTTGGTTTAAGTGCCTCCTGGTTTTTAAAATTGCTCCCCTGAGCTGCTGGCTCTGCTGCCTGCTACAGCAAATGTTCGGGTGCCATCAGCGTCGCACTTGGGCGTGGGCACTGACCCTGCGGAGGAGAGCTGAGACTCGCGTGTATTGTGTACCCTGCCGCCAGTGATCGTTTTCCCCTAGCAGATCTATTTTGAATCATTTCCCTAAATTTTAGAGGAACTTTAGGCTCTTTGTGCTATGATTTGTGAAGCTGTAGGGGCCCTCAGGCATTTGCTGCTGGCAGAGGAAAACCGCTTGTCGAATTTGTTGTAAATACTTTCTGTTTGGACAACAATGCCTCTGTGTGTGTGTGTGTGTGTGTGTGTGTGCACGCGTGCGTGCTTTGACGACCCCCTGCGACGCCCCAGCTCCGCGAGGGAACCTTTGAAGCGGCTCTGGGAAAACCTCTGCGGAAGAAACCGCTGCTAGTGACTTGCGGAAAAGGGACTCCACAATCAGTGAGATTGTAAAGTCGGTATGTTTATTCAGCGCTGGGCAGCACGGGAGGTCGTGGGCATGAAGATTGATGACTCTTCCTCGTCACCGCTAGTTGACCTCTTGTCTTTGCACAGACTCAGTTGCTCCTTGGCTCTTGTCCATCTGCAGGACCAGTTTCTCCCAGTTTCTTAAGACAGGCTCACTCTCTTATTAGGAGACTGACCTTGGTAAGGGGCCCAAGGCTTCTTGCTTTAGTTAATTGGCACAATGCACCATAGTTAGCAAAGATGCTAAGTAGCATCCTAGTTTAAAGCTGTCAGCGCTCTATCTCTACTTGATAAGATTCTCCTAACTCCCTCTCTCACTGGAGCCCACGCAGCCCTCCGTCCTGCCGAAGGACTTCACGGGGACTTCTGCCGGCTCCGGGTGCCCGCACACAGACAGAAATGGCTTTGAGAGAAAACAATCAGGAGGAGGAGAGCTCAGAGACTGCGGCCGGCTTCGGCCACCTTCCCCTCGCTTTCCCTCTCCGTGTTCAAACCGAGCACTGTTCTGCCGTCAACCTTCGCTGCCTCTGCCCGCGGCGCTGGGCTTTCGCGTGTGCCATTGCTCCTCTACATATTTTATCCTTCCTTTTGTAAGGAATGGTCCAGCAATTCGTGTCACTAAGGGATTTGAAGGGTTACCATTGAGGCCCGGGTCTAGGTGATAAGAGAACAAAGGGGTTTTTAGGGAAAAGTGCTGACTACTGCAGGGGATGTTGCTAGAGTTTCTGAAATCCGGCGCAGAGGCTCCCAAACGAGGAGGAAGGGGGAGCTGAAGGACAATTGAAGGACAAAAGCCTAGGAGGAAGACAACCAGCATTCAGCCCGAGCAAGCCCCGAGAGACCACCAGAGACTGGTACGCAGGCGCCCCTGGGAGGGGTTTCGGATTCCGGAAACCAATTCTAATAACCCTGCCTCTTCTCGAAGTAGTAATGAATATGTATTAGCCTGGGAGCATCAAAACCAGCCGCCTTACGTAACAGGCGTGCGTCCTGGGGGAGCAGAGACTCCCGGCGCACCCAGCGCTGCTTGCTTGCCTCTATTCGTTTAATAAATTGTAAACTTTGATTGTAATCCTATTTGGATTTATAACAGCCATTTATAACACTTTTTATATTTGTATTTTATTTAAGGCTGTCTTGCCCCCCTCCCCCCCCAGCCTCGCTGCTCGCCAATAAAGCTGGCGCAGGGGCTAAGGGATTTGAAGGGCCTGCTTGTACACCTAAGGGATTTGAGGGCCTGCTTGTACACCTTTGGGGACTGCCTCTTTTGGGGGGGGGGGGGGGGGTGTTAGGAGCTGCTTGTATACTTTTTTAGGCATTCCTCTGAGAGGGGGTTGGGAGCTTCGTGTATACTGGGGGGGGAGGGCCTCCCTCGAGGTGGAAGCGGGGGGGGTTGGAGCGTTTCTACACTGTAGGGGCCTGCCTGTACACTTTTGGGGCCTGCCTTGGAGGGGTTGGGAACTGCTTGTACACCTTTGGGGCCTGCGTCTGCGCGGGGCGGGGGGGGTTGGGGGGTTGGAGCTGGTTTTAACCTTTCGGGCTTGCATCTGGAGGGGGTTGGGGCCTGCCTTTGGGGGGGTGGTTGTGAGCTGCTTGTATACTGTAGGGGCCTGCTTGTACACCTTTGGGGCCTGCGTCTGGGGGGGGGTTGGAGCTGCTTGTACACTGTTAGGGCCTGCCTTGGGGGAGGGGTTGGGGCATGTGCCTTGGGGGCATGGGGTTGGGAGCTGCTTCTACGCTGTAGGGGTCTGGGTCTTGGGGGGTTGGGGCTGTTTGTACACCTTTGGGGCGTGCCTCTGGGGAGGATGGGGAGTTGCTTGTACACCTTTGGGGCCTGTGTCCGGGGGGGGGTTGGGGCCTGTGCCGGGGGGGTTGGGAGCTGCTTGTACGCTCTAGGGTCCTCTGGCAGGCTTTGGGGCCTCCCTTTGAGGGGGGCAGTTGGGAGCTGGTTGTACACCTTTGGGGCCTGAGTCTGGGGTGTGGGGGCTGGGGCTGAGGCCTGGGGCCTGGGGCATGCATCTGGGTGGTGGTGGTGGGGGGTCCAGTTCATGGGGGGGGTGGGTTGGGAGCTGCTTGTGGACAGTTGGGGTCTGCATCCGGGTGTGGCTGGGGCCCGCTTGTAGAGTTCTGCAGCCTGTGTCTGGTGTTTGGGGGCTTTTCTGTAGTGTTTGGGGATCGCATTTTGGCTTTGGGATGTGTCTAGAGCTTCTGGGGTCTAGCTGTAGTGCTTGGGGCCTGCGTCTGGGGCTTTTCTGTAGCATTTTGGTAGCGTGTTTGTGATTTGGGGTCTGTATCCAGGGTTTTGCCTTTTTTGTAGTTTTCAGCTTTGTGTCTGTTTCTTTGTTGGTTGCCTGGGGTTTGGGGTTTGGATCATTAGTCAGTGTCATTAGCGTCGGGGGGTTGATATGAAGGGTTAGGGTTGTGGTTAGAGTTGTTAGGGTTAAAGAGAATAAGGATTTTAGGGTAAGGGGATCAAGGTTGTGGGAATAAAAATGTTTTTGCACAGAGTTACATCGTTTAGAGGGAAGGAAGGTGGTATTGATATATGCTTGCAGTGATAAGAAAGCTTAACAGACAACCTTGTAAAA
Organism: Anser anser; assembly: GCF_964211835.1. Classification (NCBI taxonomy): domain Eukaryota; kingdom Metazoa; phylum Chordata; class Aves; order Anseriformes; family Anatidae; genus Anser; species Anser anser. The sequence goes on from NW_028153645.1 coordinate 227,003, forward strand.
TGCAGACAACCAGAATCCTTAGAGCAATTGGGTGGAAATCACGGTGTAAGAAACATTACCACCTCAAAGAGGAAAACAGTCAAGAAAAAAATAAAATTGACTAGTAACAGGCCAGCAGCTGTGTATTTTCTGTGAAGCACTGGATAGATTGTGAACATGGA